>NC_056732.1:1141641073-1141893573 GCF_019279795.1 Protopterus annectens | reverse complement strand
CCGAGCCTGCGTCCATCTATGTGGAATATCACATCAAGAAAATCTTAGAGAAGACTCCAGCTGTATTAAAAGATACAAAGTCGTTTCTTGGAAAATTAAATGAATATAATAATACAAAGAGAAATGGAGAAAAACATCTTATGGCTACTATGGACATCAAAATTCTGTTCACTAGTATCCCTAATAGCTATGGCATTACAGCATTAAGGGATTTTTTACTGAATGAAGGCACATATGGTGAAAGGCAGATTACAGTGTTGTGTAGTTTGATGGAATTGATCTTAAATAACAATGTCTTCATGTTTGATGGAAAATTTTATATACAGCTCTGTGGTGTAGCCATGGGTATGCCATGCGCCAATAGCTATGAAAATATAGTATTGGCGCAATGGGAAAATAAAGTGGTTCATCAGGACAACCCTTGGAAGAATTATCTGAGGGTCTATCAAAGATTTGTAGATGATATACATATTATGTGGGAAGGAGAAGCTGTGGAATTGACAAATTTTCATGCATATTTAGAAGACAGCACAAGCTTCCTTAAATTTACTATGGCGTATAGCAATACACAAATGGATTTTTTGGATGTGCGTATCTTACAAAATGAAGAAGACATTATAGAGACCAGCCTTTACAGAAAAGAATGTTGGAAGAACAACATCTTACCAAGAAATAGTATGCATCCGAGGTACACTCATAAAAAGATAGAGGACAGTTCCTAAGAACTTCAAGGATACATTCAAATGATGCCACTATTGGTTTGGCGATGAATGATCTGTCTGAACATCTGAAAGTGAGAGGCTATAAAGAGAAGGAGGTGTCTGAAGTGAAACAACAAGTAATTATGAAGAGACATGGCAAAGAGAAACCATTCCTAAAAGGAGGTTATGAGAACATCTGTAATGGTAAAATTGAACAAAAAGAATTGAGGATGATGCTTACGCACACAACAAACACTCAGGGAGTCTGAGATTGTTAAGAAAAATTGGAAAATATTAATGTCAAATGAGGAATGCAAAGGACTGGTAGGAGATTTTGTTTCAAGAATGCAAAGAATTTAAAAACAATATTATGTAAAGATAATTGCTTGGAATCATATGTCACATCAAAAAGAATTGGAACTTTTCCTTGTAGGAGATGCACAATGTGCAAATGTATATGTACTGATAGCTGCTTCGAACGTCCAACTACTAAGAAGAAATATACTACTAATTTTTATGCTGACTGCACAACCAAGAACATTGTATATTTGGCTACATGTTCTGCATGCAGCAATTTCTACGTTGGAAAATCTGTGAGACAAATGAAAGAAAGAATGTCCAAACATGTTAGTGACATAAAGTTAAGGAATTATAAGAACCCACTTGCGAAACATGTTAGAGACAATGTGGGCCACAACTTTATGATTAGAGTTTTGAAAATTGTATTTGCCTCAAAAAGGGGGGGTGATATTAACACCAGACTTGAGCAGGAGGAAATGTTTTGGATTGGGAAGCTTAGAGCACATCAGAAACCATGACTTAATACAGCATTGCCTATGAAACCCGCCTTGTAAAGGCGGAGACTGAAGAGGCACTTATGACACACCTGACTGAGTAAGTGTGACTATGCAATAGACTGCCTCATTGGTGTAAACCTGCTATTTTAAAAGAAGGAAATGATGTAATATCAGTTATAAGGATCTGAGGAAGGGTCGTGGTGGTGACCCAAAAGCGCTTATCCTATGTTCTTCCTTTTTATTGTTTTATTGTTATTTTAATAAATATATGGATTATTTAGCACTATTTAGTGCTTGGTTTGAGTATATGCTTCAATAGAAAATATATTGCGTATGGCATGCCTGAGTGATATGGAGATACAGAGCTACTAAGCTGTGATCTAGAAAGTTAAAGGTGTGATAGTACGCCTTTGCTGTTCATTGCCGGCTGTTTGCAGTTTGAGAGTATATACCAAGAACTGTGTAGCTGCTTGTGATTTGAACATATCATGAAACAAGTAAAAGTTTGAACAGAGCATTGGATTTGTTGATTGATCCTGGCCATGTTTATTGTGCTGTTTGTTGGCATTTTAATAATTTGGATATTATACAGCACACTCCTGTCGCATTCTGGTGTTGTATTGATTGGACTTATATATATATATATATATATCACACACACACACACACACACACACACACACACACACACACACACACACACACACACACACACACACACATGTGTATGGCTACATATATAGGTTCATAGCTTCATAGGTAAGTACTAGGCTATCTGCTCGAGGGCATCTATAAGCCTAGCCAGAATGTGTTGGCTTTTGCTGCCCCCTTATATTAGTTCCCTGTGCCTCGCTCCAGCAGAACTATTAGATTCCTGTGTCTCTGTCCAGCAGAGTCACTGCAATGATCCCTGGGGTAAATTTTCTGTTTCCCATCTACTCATCAAGGATTCTCTTGAAGAGTGCTAGTGAGGGGCTCTGCCTAATGTAGATTGGAATTCTGTTCCAAAGCATGGGAAGACTTTGGGACAGGAATCTATGTCTCCAGCACATCCTATTTATCATTGTGGTGAGATTTAGATCCCTAGAGCATGTGGCTCTTAGGGATTTGTTTTTTTTTAGGTGGAGCATGTCCATCAATTCTGGATTGGACATGGCTTTATATGTCAGGCAGGGATCACCTCTGAGTAAGCGGTATGCAACCCAGGGCAGCTGGAGTTTCTTCAGTTGGGCTGCATAGGGCATATGTTTGAGGCCAGTAATCCTCTTGGTGAGGTACTTCTGTGGTCTTTCCAGCTGTTGTAGGTGTCTTGTAAGGTACATCCCAAATGGGGCATTGTACTCTATGATGGGTCTGATGAGTGATGAGTAGAGTGGGCACAATAACCTCTTTTGTTCTACATGCAAACCCTTTTGTGATTAGGTGGGCCACATAGAAGGATTTTCTAACCACCTTGGCAATATGATTATCAAAGGAGAGATTACTATCTACATGGGTCCCCAGATCCCTTATTACATTTTCTGTATTTAGGGGACTACCACGTATGTGGTAGCTCGTGGGTACTTTGTTTTTTTCAAAGGGGATGACTATGCACTTTTTGGCATTTAGCTTGAGGCCATGATTTTGACACCAGGTATCCGTCTCAGTGAGACGATTCTGGAGGATGTCTGTATCAGCTGGTGAGTCAATTATGGCCCCCAGTTTGTAGTCATCTGCGAACTTGGTCAGCCATAGTCCTCCTGTGCTTGCCTTTACCTCTGAAAAGTATATACCAAACAGGAGGAGTCCCAAGACTGAGCCTTGGGGGATGCCACTTGTAACTGGTTTAGAGTCAGACCTTGAGCCTGCAACTGTCACCATGTGAGTTCTATCCGTGAGCCAATTGGCAATCCTTCTCGTGACATAGGGGTTTATGTTCAAGCTGGTGAGCATGTCTATAATACCAGAATGGGGAAATGTGTCAAAAGCCTTTGCAAAGTCTAGGTAGGCTGTGTGTACTTCCTTTCCCTTGTCTAAAGCCTTGGCAATGGTCTCAAAGAATTCCACGAGGTTTAGGAGGCATGATCTTCCCTTAACAAAGCCAAATTGGGTAGGGTCCAGTGTTTGAAGGTTCCCAATGTCTCTGTTAATGAATTCCAAGATGATTCACTCCATAGTCTTGCAGACCAGGCTAGTCAGGCTTATAGGGAGATAGTTCCCAGGGTCCGGTGTGGCTCCATCTTTGTGGAGCAGGATAACTGTTGCTGTGCACCACTTTATGGGTACGTAGCCTGTAGAGAGGCTGAGTTTGAACAGTGTGTTTAGGTGAGGGGTTGGTTCATTTTGGAGCTCATGTAAGACACAGCCTGGTCCCATTGAAGCTGTATTTTTGGCTTTGGATAGAGCTGTTTTAACCTATGTGTCAGTAAGTGCCTGGTCACTACATTCTTCTGGTATGGTTATGCGCCCTTTAGGGGGTGAGAGGGGGTGAAGTTTGCACTAAACCTGTCTGCCAGAATGTTGGCAATATCAGTCGGTTCAGTGTATTTTGCGCCATTCTGCACTAACTCAGAGCAGATCTAAGAGTTTCCACTTAGGTTCTTGACATAGCTAATGAACACTTTGTGGTTATTTTTGGAGTCCTTGGCAATTTTTCTTTCAAAGATCGCCTTGGATGATTTTATGAGGGATCATAGTTTCTTGCTGATACTGATCAGGGATGTCTTTCCTTCTTGGGATTTTACTCTTTTCTGCACTAGTTTCCTCCTTCTATTGTATAGCTTGTTTATGTCAGGGGTCCACCAGACTGGTTTCCTTTTCTTGGAGGAGTGAGTCTTGGTTTTGCTTGGGATAGCATGATCCATGCATTCTTGCAGGTGCTCATAGAGTGCCTTTGTAAGGGATTCAGCAGCTTGGACAGCATTGTCCTTTAGCATGGGGGCTGTGAACCTTTCCACCTCGGTCTTAAGTAATGTGAAGTTTGCTTTTGAAAAGTTTTTCACGGTGGTTTCCTTATGTGGATATCCAGAGTGATTAGTCTATGGTCTGATCTAACAAGTGGGGGTTTGACCTCCAGTGTAGAACACAGGTCGCCCATGTTGGTGATGACCAGGTCCAATATATTGGTGGGAGTGTTGACCAGTTGATCCAGGGCGTTTGAGTTTATAAATTCTAGGATGTGTTGGGCAAGGAGTTAGTACTTGAGTAGTTCTCCCAGTTAATGTTTGGGTAATGGAAATCACCCAATATTAGGGCATTTGGTAGGACCTTTATATTTTCCAGTGTTTCCAAAAATGCGGAATGGGGGTCCTGAGTCATGGTGGGTGATATTTAACAGGCTACAATTTGAATTGCATTTTTGTCCATTGTTAGTTGCACATGGATGATCTCTGAGGCATTGTGCTGTGCCACTAACCTGGAGGTGTGGGTATCCTTGATGAATATGGATACACCCCCACCTTTTGTGTTTCGGTGCGGGTACTGTGGCTGAAAAGTATGGTATGAGTTATAGCCTGGTAGTGCTGGTGTGCTCTCTGGAGCCTTAAACCAGGTTTCTGTTACTGCACAGATATTGATGTTCTCCATACTGAGGAGTGCCTCGAGTGCATGCATTTTGAGGTTTAGACTTCTGGTGTTGAGTAGCATTACCCTCAGTTTTTGGTTACTTGTGCTATTTACGGTGGAGAGTTTGTCTTTTGAGCCTTGCCTAAAAAAGGCACTATACAAAGGTACTATACAAACACACACACATATTTATATATATATATATGTGTGTGTGTGTGTGTGTGTGTGTGTGTGTGTGTGTGTGTGTGTGTGTGTGTGTGTGTGTGTGTGTGTGAGAAGATATATATATATATATATATATATATATATATATATATATATATATAAATACATTTCTCCTACTTTTGAATGACAGTGCTGCATGATATGTTTGAGAGAACATCACACATATCTAAACACACATATATATATACATTAGTAAGTGGGTGCAAAATGGACAGTTATGTCTTGTGTGAAATCCATGTTGGGAGCACATTGCCCTTGTTTGTGAAGGTGGGTGTGGTATTTTGCGGATGGATAGTAGGTGTATTTGGGGAGATAGGTTGGGTTGGAAGACAGACAAGACAGCATGCAGGGGCAGTATATGACACGTGGTGGGTAAACACCTTGGATGGGGAGTGGTGTTTGGAATATGGAAGCCCCTGAACCCCCATTTGAAAACAATGGGACCAAGGTCCCAACCCATGGGCAGTCACAACTGCATTTCATGGCCCTGAAGGTGCCTGAGCTGGGGACTGAGCAGGAGCATGCAGACCCTATGATTGTGTACTGAGGGTCTCAAGGTGGTGTGGCACATCCCCCTAGTCTCTGTGGAGCTCCCTATGCACCAGACCCTGGACCTGACTTCAGGTGACAGGATCCTGTCTGTGTGTGCTCCCGGGGGGGCAAACACCATCCCCTGAGGTGGTTTCACCTGAAGGTAGTGCAAGACCAGCTGATGATGAGGTCCCGGGGTGGGTCCCAGATGTGATGTGGCCTGGTCACATGGCCAGATGAGGTGGGTGAAGTGGTTCTGCTGGCAACTGTCTTCTCAAACATGCTATTGTTTCACAGTTATAGAACATATGTGGGTAGTAATACTCCACACATTCCAGGATTATGTCTAACAGCATGCATAGATATCCCCATTTACGCAAAACACCAGATTTGCAGCAGTTACATAGCAAACAGAACACATGCATATATGAAACCATAGTGGCCCTTACAGTGGCATGCAGGTGACATTGTTCATAACAGGCCAACAATGATAGTGTTTCAACATGGAATTGCACAAATTGTTGTACAATACGATATCTGTCCCAACATAACATAGGTTAGTTGTAAACATACCCGCTGAGTTGTGTGATCCAATCGTTGCTGCATATTTGGTGTGGGGGTGACACCGATGTGTATTAACAACTATTATATCCTTGCAGTATGAGGTCCTCAGACCTTTTTTGCTCTTTATGTCTTTAAGGCACCATGTCACAGGAGAGATTACCGATGTACACCCCCCAGGAAAATGATGTGATCATTCAACACCTGGTGCAGCACTACCACGTGCTGTTTTGATGTACAACCCATAATCTGCAGGAGAGGCCCACCCTGTGGAACGATCTTGTCTACAGGGTAAATGATGTTGGCCTGCATAACCAGTTATGAGCAGTTCCAACATCAGTGCACTGACCTACTCCGCCATGCCCGTCAGCATGCTGCTGTGGTTAGGAGGGACTAGCTAGCCACAGGTGTGGGTCATGCCATCCAACCCCCCCGACACATGCTGAGGAGCTCCTTGCCAGCCTCGGGACACCTGCCCATCAGTAAACTCAAGATCCGGCGTAGAGCATTGTGGAGGTGGGTGCTACCCACACAATGGATGAGGAGTGCAGAGGTAAGGCCACAGGGCACATCAGTAGACCACTGTTGTGTATCCATCTGCATCTGTAGAGTTTAATCATGCATATGTGAGATGAAATATACATAGTCTGTTGCTGCGTTGTAGTAATAAACAGATGTGCAGAATCTGTACTATTGTGGGTTTGTACTGTTGATGTACTACAATGCTGCTCCCACCCTGTACCAGTGCCACAGGTGTGGCTACTGACATCACATCTCTCACACAACTGTGTAGGTCCCTCTGGTATAACTCCGGGGCAGCAGCCTGTAGCTGGTGAGTATGGTGCTTGTTCAGGTTTGCCAATACACAGGCCATGTTATGGCCATGGTATAGTTCATGCACACATTTAACACACCTATCCATAATGCATGCTGTACATGTTCAATTATTGTTGCTGTTAACTGCACTGCATCACAGTGGTCACCATGGTGGTATATCTGAAGGGTATGTAAGAGTCCTGCAATATAACTAACAACCTGACAACTTTATTCAAAATAAGAAAGCCGAGAGTGTGTAATCAAGCGCTTTCGCCTGGATAAATACCAGGCTTTATCAAGATGAACTTGCACTCAAAAAATCACGAGTTTATATACTACAAATAGTAGAATCACATGATCAATGCGTTAATCAATTAATCAATTATTGTGGTTTTACAGTGCTTATTCATCCATTTATTCATTTATTTTGTTATGAGATTTTTATGGTTGACTGATGTTTTCTAACATTTTGTTGTTCCAAAAAGTTTTTATTATGTTGTTTATAATTCACGAATAAGCATGTTTCATTTAGTTTGTTTGCAGTGGTTCAACAATCCATTTGCTTACTTATTTAATCAATTAATTGATTACCGCGTTGATCATGTGATTCTACTATTTGTAGTATATAAACTTGTGATTTTTTGAGTGCAAGTTCATCTTGATAAAGCCTGGTATTTATCCAGGCGAAAGCGCTTGATTACACATTCTCATCTTTCTTATTTTGAATAAAGTTGTCAGTGAGCTACTGTTGGACTGGTTCACTGTTCTTTTCAGCTTTGGATTTTTGTATTTATTGGTTCAGAGCTTTTTTCCTGGTTTTATAACTAACAACCTGTCATTGCAAGATGTGTGCACAGAGATGAACATAATGGTGGGACAAATGGCCTACAGTAGGGACATGTCTGAAACATCACACTTATACAGTGCTACAACAGTGTATATACCACTATTACAGTGACAGCTGTTACATATCTACACAATGGCATATCACAGTACTGCATTCCACAACCCTTACAACCTGTAATGTGGTCCTAACAAGATTAATGAATGTGTAATATGGAATCCTATGTTAGGACAGCAAATATGGGGAATACATACCTTAACAAACACTGTAAGCATGTGTGTGCATACACTCCAAATAACTTATTGTGGAAGCCTCTTTTGAGGTACTGACAGCATGCACTGTTCATGAGTAAGGTTTTTCCAGCAAGTACAGGTCCTCAATGTCACACCAAGAAATGGTCTGTTGTTCAAGATGTTTGGCCATCAAATGTGCCCACTTACCTGCAACAGAGGCAGTCGTGGCTTACATACATCTTACAAGCCATGGAATGGATCCCATACCTAACAGGTAGCATGCAGGAGTTGGACAAGTAGCCTTATCTCACCATTGCATATACCATGGTAAACAGTGCAGACAGTCATGTATGTGGCGAAGATGTATGGGACAGGATTAATGTAGAAAATAAACAGGTGGCCATCCAAGGCAGATGACAACACATATTGCAAACTGGTCATGCAGGCTGCCTAGTAACATGCTGCAACACTGAGGGAGTTGCAGGAATGTCTAGCAAGTACTGACTGTGCAGTACCTGTGTTGGCAATCGCTTGGACTCTGCATAACTATGGCCCATGGGTTAGGGTACTCAGATGGGACAGTTGTTCCACAGGAAACATCAGCCAGGGCTCTCTACAGGTAGCATATGCATAACATCAAAGGTCCCCCAAAGGCATGTGTTGCAATGTGTCTTGGTGTACCAAGACCAACTTGGAAACCTACAGACAACATCAATTAAGATACATGTGCTGCAAAACCAACACCTCACCCCACCTCAGGCCCACCATCCCCATCTGTACCTTGCTGGTGGCAGTGTACACCTATATGTTTGCCATTCATTAGCAGGGACTAGGCCAGTACACATGGTGCTCAGAATTTGGGACACTGCAAAATGACACACGTGTAGGCCATAGTTGTCAAGCATCTGCAAAAAAGTTGAAGATGGGGAGTGGATGTCATCCTGAAACACAACAGTGAACTGAAGCAGAGATCCAAAGCTCACTAAGAATGGCTGTATCTGCACACAGTCAAGGTCATGAATTGTGGCAGACATAACCCTGACTCCACAGCAATAGTGATGGCACTGTGTGACCTCCAACAGCTGTGCACATGAGTTGACCTTGCAATCATGCAGAGTTGGGGGACATTTGTAGGGCAGAGTGAACAAATACTGGCAAATGCAGATGTGACTGCTGTAGTACACTTAACAGTTGGTGCAACAAACCATCGTGATAAGTGTGTTCACATATGCACCCACAAATTGCATGCATCTCACTCAGCATCTGCGTAACTAACACATTTGTTTGATACTGCATTTGATTGCACAGGTCAGATGTCACATATCAGGTTCATGTAATGTTAACGTATGCAGTAATGTGGCCCCATGGCATATCAGTGAAGAGGGTGCCATGTCAATAAAAGTGTGTACACTCCCCATAGCCACAGTAAGGTTTGAAGGTTGTCAGTGTAATTGTATTTTATTGGCCATACATGCACCGCTGATGATGAGATCTGTAAATCAGACATCAGGCATTCACAAATGACATCTGTCCACATATCATCCCAGGTATATGTCAGACAAACACATAGGGGCTGTGTGCAGCAGAGCAAACATACCAGACACACATATACACATTCAGCAATGGTGTTTACACCTGTGAGGTATGGTGCACAGCACATGCCAGGGTGCTGAACAGGTGCAAAGCAATACTGTGTACATGAGTGCAGTGTGTTCCAGGAGAAGGGGCATCACCTACTAACACAACCCATGCATCACAGAGATGTATAATGTTGGTAACAGAGATTGACTATAGCTGCACTGCATGCTGTTGAGTGCCATATGTCATGCATGTTGACAGATGGGTAATGAGAAGTATGTGTGTATTATCTTTGTGCAACCTCACCTGTAAGTGTGTGTGTGTGTGTGTGTGTGTGTGTGTGTGTGTGTGTGTGTGTGTGTGTGTGTGTGTGTGTGTGTGTGTGTGTACTATTAAGCAATGACGTACAGGTCTTAAAGTGCATTTCTTGTTTTCCCCGCACAGGTGGCAAGGTGGGTCAGGGTTCCTCCTGCAAGCAATCTGATGGGGTCCATACAGACACTGATAATGATGATAGGTGTGTTGAGGCACAGGTGGGGTTGTCAGGGACTGAAGTTGTACCATTGTTTGGCATCCAACTGTTATCCACCCCATCCCTGCACACAGTCACATTGCCTATACATACCCCATCACCAGTGGCCATAGGTAAGAGACAGTTGGCAGTTGGTGGCATGGGACAGGACAGTGTGGTATTTGTGGCATGTGTGCCTAGCTGGAGGTCAACGTGGATGTGCCAGATGTCAGAGCCACTCCTGTATTGGCAGTACCAGCCCATCACTGCAGGGGTAGTTCTGTCCACACCACAACAAAGTAGGCTATGTGCACGTGGCCCTGGCCTGTCCCAAGAGGGACCTGGATCCAGCAGACATATGTCATCATCAGGGGAGAGTACCATATCGTGGCTTGTACCTGGTGGTGCCTGTGGAACCCCTGGCAGGCACAGTTCTCATGTCCTTGTCCAGAGATGGTGAACTGCACACCCTGCCAGGTACCGTCTGCAGCTGTCCCACAAACCCCTGTATAGGGCAGCCACATGGAAGAACTGTGTGCATGCATACATACACACATCACCAACACAGCTAGGGCAAGGTCTCTGGCAAACCAACAATACACCCTGTGTATATGATGATACCTGTGCCACATCCCTGTCATCCATTACATTGATGCAGGGACAAGCTAATATGGTTCTGATGCACAGGGTGACTACACTATGGTGTACCAGTGTAATGCTGTGTAGCAAGTTGTCAGCAGTAAAGTTTAATGCTTACATGTCAGGAAATGTAGCTATACAGCCATGATACATTATAGCTGCTATTAACAAAAAGTGATTGTGGTCTCCACAATGTATTCCTTTTGGGTTGTAGGTGTCCATGTGTCAGCAGGATGTTGGTCTGCTGTTGTTTCCTACAAAGGGTATGGCACTGTGGTGACACCTTGGCTGTGCCATATCCTGGGTACAGGTGAACACATGTCACAGGTCTGTATAACAGTTACTGCATGTGCCACATGCCTGTTAGGTCTGGGGTGTATACAGGTGAGTGCATGGTGACTGATGTCAGTAGCCCTTCTAAAGTGGACAATGGTAAGTGTACTGAGTGGTACACACCACATGTTTGTGTATAACACACACAGAGGCTTTGGTGTTGATGCAATACACAGAGAATACTGTACACATGGATTCATGTACTTGTGCAAGTAACACATTTTAGCCTTTTTAATTCCACCAAGACAGAATAGGCACAACAACTCATTGGGAAATAAGCAGTCTGATAGTTTAATGTCATTGATGATGGTACTGGCAGGGTATATGTCCCCTTTCCCAATGTAGTGCAATCCTCAATTCGGTAAACATAGGTGAGCTGGTGTGGGTGGCACAGCCTTACCCTTTGGGGGGTGTGAGATGCTGTAGAACCACAGATAGTGTGACTGACAACTACTTAACCTGTTATTATGAACTGTACAATATTACAGCCAGCTAAGTGGGGGGATACACTCAACAGTAACTGCAATGATGGTGGCTGTGTCCACAAGGGCCACACCCAGCTATATATACCAACCCCAGTATTGCTATGCACCTATACAGTGGGGAAGAGGGCATTTACACATCTACTACTAGTTGTGATGGAATGTATTTCCACAGGTTGATACCTGTGAAATGTTAGCATTTGCCAGGCAGTTCTTAGACAGATGAGCTCCTGGGACATTTATATTCTGCAAACAGAAGTAGATCCCTTCACATACACACACACTCTTACTTGGCAACACTGGGACTAGAACCCCTACCAAGGTATGTAGTGCTACTGATGTGTGTGGCCTTAACTGCACACACCACACAGCTTTTAGAATGAGGTGTGCTCCAGGTTACATGTTACGTGAAGAACATCCCCAGGCCCTGTACAGTATGGTAATGGGGGATGTACTGGTTGTTTATGGACAATACATAGTGTGATATACTGTCATATACACATTGGCAAACACATAACAGTTATACACACATCTGAGAGCCCTGGGCTTATCAGTGCTAACTACCTTGTCAGTGTGTCCATTCTGTTACAGATAAGTTGCACACAGCACATGCATAACTGGGCTGGATAGTGTTATCAGTTACCTGTATGATTGATATTGACAGTGGTCCCCATACAGTGGAACATGGGATATGTACTGTGGGTACCATGGTGTAAAGACAATATACCCAGCACCCAAACACCACACTGGATATTGTATACACTGAAACCCATGATAATACTCTGACATACCCACCATCACACATTGACCAGGACTGCAATGCAACCACTTGTCTATCCCAAGAGTGCTACTACAGGGATATACATCAAATGCAGATGCCACAGGGATAGTAGGATGATGCATTGTCATGACTTTCCTACAGTCAGCAAAATCACTACCCTTAATACTGTGTGGCAAGGCATATTGTATTAGGAGAATGTGACCTCAGAATGCTGTATACTACAAATATACACACTTGCACACATACACACACTTGCCAGAACTCAGAGGGTATCCCCTGCCTATCAACCCATTTGTACAACAGTGTTGTGCTGGTACTGCAAGCCCCAGGTAACCCATAGGGCGAAGAGTGTAACAAGGTACATGTAATGTCCAGTACAGCGGCAGCCACATCTAACTATGACAATGGGGGGTGTGGTGGGTGTGAAGGGCCTCAGGGTATTATCAACTACAGGTCTACAAACACACAGACACTGTTATTCTCAGTAATGAACAAGTACACATTTGTCAGTACTGGGGTCCATCGGTGCAGGTGTTTATAGGTGTATACCAGGCTATTGTCCATGGAGAGATGAGAAGTGTAGGGGATGTGTTTACAGTGGTATCATGCCACCTGCCGTGTGCCAGCAGGCCATCTATCAACAGATACCACAGGGGTGATCCTCAGAGTGAGAGTTACATGCATCATCCAATCATCTGGTTGCTTCTTGCAGAGGGCCAGTGAGGTGCTCCAGTTGACATGTAAGCAATATATATTACATAACATGGTCAGCATCTGTCTTGGAGACCTGTACCAAGCATGATCTGTTGACTGTGGTAGTGTAGTTGAGGCATCCATGGCATGTGATGTGTACAGAGTGTGAATTCATAGCTGTGGCATTCATAACACAGCTGGGCAGACATGTCAGTGTCACTGAAGTATAGTATGCCTGTAAGCAGCCAAGATGGAGTCTTGACATCTGCACATCTGTACAGAGGAGAGACAGACATCAGCTAGCCAACTGGTTATGCAGTAGGATGACTGTGTTGCTAGATAGACATCTGACACTGATAGGTATGCCATTACTACATGACAGCAGCCCTCAATGACATGTCCTATACACACAGTATTCTACAGTTAGCATCCACATGTCATATCAATATCCAGTAGCAGATACTTAATGGCAAGCAGCTCACACTCCAAGAACACGATAGTGAAGACTCAGAGTCCATCTTTGCATGCGGGGGTGTTTGGTTCCAGTACTACAATCTGCAATCTACTCTTACTTGGGAATGCACTGTCAACAGTAGTAACGTAATGATACACTAAATGCCAGAGTGACTGCATATAACCTGGGATACTACCCATGTATGAAACACATTCAAACAAAAAAGAGTGTTGTACAAGCCATATATACTCAGGTGTCCCAGACTGTAGCCTCATACCCCTTGCTACTGTAATGAAGCACATAGACGCATGTTATGTACATGGAAGTAAATACACTTATTAAAGATGTCATTACCCTGCTATTTTATCATACTGGAATGTGATCATTAGTTCCCAGGGCTAAGCTATGCTTAGCAGGTGTAAGCATTACTTAGATAAAACTGCCAAGCAGATTTGCGCACTGGTAAGTGAAGCTTACACAGTGTAAGCAGCTATACATTTAATGGTACGTTAGCAGTGCTTACCATCATGCAAACCCATGCAAACCTGCTTAAAGCTGCTCAAAACTGCCTTAACCACTCTGTATTCAACAGCCCTTGTTCTTCCCACCAACAAAAAAAAAACAGCCCTTGCAGGGCTTGAACCCAGGACCCTGTACATTATAGACACAGCAGTTAACCACAAAGCCATCACAGCTATGAAAATCGTTATTGATTTTTCTAATATATCTGTCAGTACACATACTGACTACTATTGAACAACTGCTATGACTTCTACAATTCTGTAGTACTTGTTAGTGATATTAGTGTTGACTCACGTATGTTATATCTAAATATACACAAATCAGATAAATACGGTGTGATACATCTGGGAAGGTATATACAACAGTCATGTTTACACATAAGGATATATATATATATATATATATATATATATATATATATATATATATATATATATATATATATATATATATATATATATATATATATATATATATATATATATATATACATACACATATATATATATATATATATATATGAGAAATGTAGTCCATAGAACTTATGGAAGACTGAGAGTGAAGCAGAGAGGTACAATCGTAATAAGGGTTTCCAAAATCCAATAAATCTCCAAAATCACTTGAAGTGCTCAACGAAATAAAGTATAAATTTTATTCAGACAAGCGCTTTCGCTAAGAGTAGCTTCATCAGGTCTATTACATACAAATAAATTTAAAACGCCATTTTTATAGTCTTGGTAATTCAATTAAAATTGGTCTCATCACTTATTTAAAAGGGAAATGTCACTTTATCTAAAAACAATTCTAATACAGAATAAACAGGCATATATTTTTTCTTCTAACATGCTTATATAAGGAAAACTTATGAAGTGTATAAGAAGTATATATAATGAATATATATAAAAAATTGTATGTATGAATATGGTAAAATATATATTTATGAATATGATGAAATATGTATTGAACAACAAAATGTATGTTTTGATATGTATATGTATATGTATGTATAAAATGCATTTAATATACAAAAAATATACAAGATTGTGTAATAATGCATGTATAGATGTAACTAAATATATGTAATAAAATATATGAATGTGTAAGTATGATAAAATATGATAAGATATATGTTGAGCAATGAAATGTATGTATATTTTGAGGTGTATATATATGTATGTAACAATGATGTATCTGGTACATCTTATATACAATATGTGCAGAATATGTATATGTATAGGATGTACATTGGATATTGTGGTTGACATGAACATATATATATTATCCATTAAATGCTGAAAATAACCCACATATATACATCAACAACTAACTTCTTGAACATAATTCAGTGAAAATAACAATAAATAGTAAATAATAATGGATGATTATGTGAATACTCTCATACATATATATATATACATACACACATATATATATATATATTATATATATATATATATATATATATATATATATATATATATATACATATGTAGATACATGTATACATGTACATGCACATATATATGTAGTTATATACATCTGTATATTGGGTTATATATATGGTCATATATAGATCTATCTGTAATATATATGTATATATATATATATTATATTATATTATATATATGTATGTATATATATATATATATATATATATATATATATATATATATATATGTGTATATATATATATATATATATGTATATATAAATATATATGTACATATATGTATATATCTGTCTATATGTAAACTATATATATGTTTATATGTA
This sequence comes from Protopterus annectens, assembly GCF_019279795.1. NCBI lineage: Eukaryota > Metazoa > Chordata > Ceratodontiformes > Protopteridae > Protopterus > Protopterus annectens. The sequence goes on along the minus strand of NC_056732.1, from coordinate 1,141,877,556 downwards.
TATATAAATATTTATGCATATATCTGTCTATATGTAAACTATATATGTATATGTATATATATATATATATATATATGTATATATTATATATATCTATATATATATATATATATATATATATATATATATATATATATATATATATATATATATATAGATATATATATATATATATATCATCATAGTGCAGTACCACACAAATCACAGTAATGATCCTGTGGAATACAGCAGAAATATGGGCAATAAATGTGGACAGTCTGACACACTCTGGTCAGTCCAGAGGTATACACAGAACTCCTTAGTGCAAGACGTGTGGACCAAGCCTGACAAAGTGGATGTTTACAACCATGTAAATGGGGATATCACAAAAAATACTGGAATAGATAAGCTCACACAGTTTATGCATTCACACACTCCTGTCTGTCCTGACACATAATAATATTAGGACCAGAGGTCACAAGTCCACATACTACCCACTAGTTAGTTACATACATCTGTACAGCATCCCACTGCTTTGTTAGAAATACACAACAGTTATGGTGGCTGAGCAACAGTACATCTGAGAAATATCTGCACATAACATCACACTGGGTAAGAACATTGAGCTGATAGGCATGTCACAAAGCACTGTGCAAACTACAGGCAGACTGCCACAACACTTGCTTACATCTCTTATGGGTGAATACATGTGTCTGTCAAAAAAGCAAAGCCAGCACCACGTAAGCATATCCAACCTTCTTTTATTGTGGCAACACCATAAAAATCAGACCAGTTTCGGCATCCTTGCCTTCTTCAGTGATGAATACAATAGCACAAATCACTTTTACTTATACCATGATTAATTACACCATGATGTATCAGCATTTAAAGCAAAAACAACGTCAAATTGTCAGAACTGTAGTCATACACATATATTACAGGTGGTCATTAAGCCCTGCAGAAAACAATCCCCCCCCCCAAGTTTAATGATACAATCCCTCTCTTTTTTTCATAAAATGAAACCTTGCATTACTCTGTTTAAGTGTATGCTTATATAGGGCATTTGATGTATGTTTATTCCAGATGCTCTGAGTTTATAGATCATTCCCGTGTGGGCATTGTTCGTTATGCAGACATATGTTAAAAAACAAAACAGTTTTCTAGCAAAAATACTAGTGAGTATATGACATCAGATTTTTTGCGAATTGTAGATCAGATTGGCTGGTATATTCAGTGATGTGCTCATGTGCTGTCTTTTATGTAGGGCAGACTTCAAGATCTATGCGTGTCCGTATATCTAAACATTTTAGTGACATCCGGAATAAACGTACATCAAAGGCCCTGTATAAGCATACATTTAAACACAGTAATGTGAGGATCATTTTATGATTATTGATAAAGCATGGGGGGAGAAGACAAACAAATTGGGGTGGCATTTAATACTAAATAAAAAAGAGAGGGGTTGGATCATTAAACTTGGGGGTTTGTTTTCTCCGGGGCTTAATGACCACCTATAATATATGTGTTTGCTTACAGTCCTGGCAAATTGATGTTGTTGTTGCTTTAAATGCTGATATATCATGGTGTAATGATAATTAATCATGGTATAAGTAACAGTGGTTTGTACTTTTGCATTCATCACTGAAGAAGGCAAGGTTGCCGAAACCGGTCTGATTTTTATGGTGTTGCGACAATAAAAGAAGGCTGGATATGCTTACATGGTGCTGGCTTTGCTTTTTTGACAGATATTTAGGACTTTTGGGCCTGTGCATCTGCCTTACTTGTGGGGGAGGGGGTTTGGATGGAATGCACATGTACCTGCAAATATAGCAGGCTCTACAGGCATTTAACATCACAGAGTAACAGACACCCACAACCAATCTGAACACAGCCACAGTCACATATGATAAGCATACTTAATATTACATTATATGGACTGTGTGATCAACACCATCCTCGTATGTGCCACTCACACACTAACTCTACATAAACTGGGCCAATACACAGTATATTCTGATGCCTGACTGTGGTATGGGACATGTGTCGGTCTGGCCCTACAAACATGTACACTGATAAGGTACCATATACTGGAGCAGCATGCAATATCATATAGAACAGCACCAAGAACAATGACATCTACCACAGTCTGTACACAGGCCAAGGCACATATTCACAATATACACTCTGTCAACAATCACCATAAGTACACAGACCTCACTACTGTACACACTACAACAGAATGTCCAGTTTTTTTCCTCAAATATAAGTCCTACTATATATAACATGTCTAGCAGTCTGATATCTCACTGGCTTGTTATCAGGTATGATGTCAATAAATAATAATGTAATGAACATATGCACCTCTTACTGCATGATATATGTACAAAGGTTGACAGAGTTGTGGCTAGAGGCACAAACTCAGGGCCAATATTGACATGTTACTGTGACAAACCCATACATTTACTGGTGTAACAGGGTTTGTTGTGACATATGTCCTCTGAGGTATATGAAGTCAGTAACTCCCATGGCTGTCACCATGTACTGACTGCAATCCTCAGAGTATGCTACTGCATTTCTAAAGATAGGACATGTGTGAGTAACATAACACATATAAGACTCCAAACACTGGCCAGTCTGCAGATAGTCCTACAGGTGAAAGTTTCCTCAACCACATAACACTGTCATGACAGGTATTAAATCATATAGACCAGCCATATCCACACAAACCCTGTTAAACCAACATTACTTCAAATGTTGAAGAGCAAGACTTACATTCTGTCCTCATGTCTGGAACATCCCCCTCCTATTTGTTGGCCTGCCTCTACAGTGTATGTTGTAAGAGGTATATCCCACTACCCTCTGTGATGCTGTTTGCCAAGCACTGAGATGAAGTCCTGCTCACAGTGAATGAAAAGGGACATCACCTACATGATGTTCTTAGTTATAGGAGTGTGTTTCCATGCAACTGGCTATGGGAATGACACCACAGCTGTTCCACATGCAATCAGCTAGTGGGGGGACTGCAATTCATGCACAGGCCATCAGCTGATCATGAGCATCACTTACAAAACACAAGCTGCTGCCTGAGCAAAGCAGGTGCACCTTTCCACATCCACCAGAGAGAGAGTGAGAGAGACAGACAGACAGAGACAAAGTAAGAAAGGAAGGGGGTAGGAAAGTAAGAGCTAAGCATGTTTGTGTCACACACTTACCAGTACAAGGTTTCAAACCCCTGCCTGACTATGTCTTGCTGTTACATTTATTATAGGTTGGTAGGTTTAGGTTCTATGCAGTTATTGCATGTGCCGCAGAGCTTACATGTTGCAGAGCTGTCCAAAGGTATCTTTGAAGGTGATTGACATCAGCAACAGTGATAAAGGAGGGATAAGGTGCCTGTCCGCAAAAGCAGGTGTTAAGGAAGACACAACCACACTCTCTCAGGGGCTCACAGACATTATCATAGTTGGCAGGGTCAGGATTAGAATTCCTAACAAACTAGTTTGCTACACTACAGTATTACGCAGGTATCACATGCACCACAGAGGTTATCAGGCTAATATATAGGCCAAGGGTATGATGAGTTGACTGACATCAGAAGGCATGCTACAGTAGGGTAATGGGAGGTGTAGTGAGTGTGAATGGCTTCCAAATCATTAATATCCACACACACACACACACACACACACACACACACACACACACACACACACACACACACACACACACACACACACACACACACACACACACACACACACACACACACACACACACACACAGACTTGCCAGTACTGACATGCATGTGTTCATTGCTTCATAGGTGTATAGTAATTGCTTGAGCCAGAAGGCTGTACAAGGCTAGGCAAAAAGTATACCTTGGCATCAGGCCACATGACAATGGTCTGCAGTGTGACTCAGTCCCTGGATTGGCCCACACAGGTGGGCATTGTATTCACCATCCACTCATCTGGGTTACTATTATGCCTGGCCAGTGCTGTGCAATGCTTGCCATGTATGTGTTCTATATTCCACAACATGGGTGGTGTCTGGGTTGTGCACATGTCCCACATGCATGTTCTCTGATTTGTGAAAGTGTACCTGGGATGTCTGGGGCATGTTGTGTGGACAGACCGTTATCATCTAATGTGGCATTCCTAACCTCATGTGGTGAGAATTGACTATGGAACTGAGGTTGTGCCCACACCTACATTGACAGCATGATACAGGTATTCACTGGTGTTAGTGGCATCTGTCCATACAGGGCATGTGTATAAGGCATGGTATTTCCTTCTGGGTTACATTTGCTGACTCTACAATTGTTTCAGGTGTCCAGTGGGGAACATAACAAAGGATCACTGTAAGCAATTATTTGCCTATTATAGGGATGAAACAGGGTGTCATGTCCTCTGTAGTCCATTGCAATCACAACATGGTTACTATCTGTGGGCAATATGTGGGGAACTACCAATATAGTGGTTGTTGCTTAGCCAATTGTGTTTGTGTATGAGACATTGGTGGAGAGTGGTCTCTGGGTAAACAAGGTTGTCTACATTGTTCACCAATCCATAATGTCACATGTAGGGCTATGGATTGTCTACACCAGCCTCTCTGCTGTTTCACATCTGTTGTCCTTGTAAGGTGAACATTGTGACATATAGTAGGTACTCAGTATAAGAAATTTGCAAAACCCACCCCACAATGAGCCCTGTTATTGCACAATCACAGCTACCTCCACACAGGATACGGATAACAAACACATACACACAAACACACACACACACACACACACACACACACACACACACACACACACACACACACACACGACAGTACAGAGATTCAACCCCCTAACTAACTATGTATTGTTACTACAGTGTACTGCATTTATTGCATGCACCACGGAGCTTATAGGGTTAGCCCTTCCCAAAAGGTGTATTTCAAGGTGAATGGCATCAGCAGGCTTGCCAAAGTAGGGCAATGGAAAGTGTAGTGACTGTAACTGGCCTCAAAAGCATTGATCTCTTCACACACACACACACACACACACACACACACACACACACACACACACACACACACACACACACACACACACACACACAGAGTCTCACAGTTGCCACATCTGGGATTAAAACTCCTACCCAGCTAGTACATCACACTACAGCATTATGCAGTTATAGCATGCACCACAGAGCTTATAGGGCTAGCCCTTCTCCGAAGGTGTATTTTAAGGTGGATGACATCAGCAGGCTTCCCAAAGTAGGGCAATGGAAAGTGTAGTGACTGTGACTGGCCTCAAAAGCATTGATCCCTACACACACACTTATTATAACTGGGATTAGAACTCCTACCTAACTAGTACATCATACTACAGCTATAACACGTTGCACAAGATCCTCAGCCACCACAGTACCAAGGTGCTGGACCACTTACACAGACCCATCAGCAAGTGTCTGCAGCTCCCCCTCCACAATGGCATGATTGTGCAATATGTAGGCTGCAGACCACAATACAGGACATTATAGGGCTAGCCCTTCTCCAAAGGTGTATTTCAAGGTGAATGACATCAGCAAGCTTGCCAAAGTAGGGCAATGGAAAGTGTAGTGACTGTAACTGGCCTCAAAAGCATTGATTCCTTCACACACTGTCACTATGTCTGGGATTAGAACTCCTACCTAACTAGTACATCACACTACAGCATTACTCAGTTATAGCATGGGCCACAGAGCTTATAGGACTAACCTTTCTTCAAAGGTGTATTTCAAGGTGAATGACATCAGCAGGCTTGCCAAAGTAGGGCAATGGGGAGTGCAGTGTGTGTGAATGGGCCCTAAACCATTCATCTGAAAGTACACACACAACACTCATTCACACACAGGTTTACATTTGATAGGACCATGTATACAACTGCTAGGTGAATAATGACTTGTACAATCATGTTACACAGTTATCACGAGAACCACAGACACTATAGTGCTGAGGGCTACCAGAAGCAAATGTCTACAGTGATAGACATTTGCACATCATGTGGTATTGGTCAATTGGATGTGTGTTGGGTGGGACAGAACTCATGATGGGAAGCTCTTTGTCACTGTCTGTCACTCTCTTCCACACATCTATGTATGTGTATGCTTGGCCTATTATAGTGTGTTGCCCTTGGATATATGTGTGTATTCCTATCCGATTTGTGTGCAAAGCATGACTGGTGTGCAATGTGGAGTGTGTGCACAGACATCTGTGACTGACAGATATGTATAGTCTACTGTTGTTGCCAGACATGGGCTTCATTTCTGTAAGTGTGGGAGCATGCCCAGTATGACCTTCTGTATTGAATGTGTGAATCCATTCCAAGTAGGTTGTACTCCAGTGTAGACATTTGTGTTCTACACCTACAGCTAGCAACCTGTTTCTGCAGGTTATCTGTAGATCGGTTGACAATATGGGGTCACAATGGGCAAAGGATAGTGGGATACTGTAACTAATTGTGTCTGTGCTGCTTCTGCTACATGGTTTTGGTGTTAGCAGAGATATTCAGACATATGTACTGTTTTACACTGTGATGTTTTATGTCATCAACTACTGACAGGTATACATATTTTCTTGCAGTGATTTCCTGGTGAACACAATATGAATGAAGCTGTGTCCTGTATTGTGGTCTGCAGCCTACATATTGCACAATCATGCCATTGTGGAGGGGGAGCTGCAGACACTTGCTGATGGGTCTGTGTAAGTGGTCCAGCACCTTGGTACTGTGGTGGCTGAGGATCCGGTGCTTGCCCATCTATCGGCGTGACAGAATGGCCATATCCTGCTGTGGCCATACCTCACAGCTGTACAGATTCACACAGGTTACCCAGAGGGAGGGCTCATATTTCTGGTCATTACCTGTTCACATTGTGGTTTATGAGCAGGTTTGTAGCCACCCATCCCTGTGTTTGCAGGTAGGGATAGTATGTGCACACATCTGAGTTTCAGACTTCATGCATTCCATGACATCCATGCTTCTACCCCCTCTCTGTTATTCTATCCTCTTCCGAACATTACACAAACGATATCTGATAAGTATCTCTATAGTTATCACTACATCCTAGCAGTATTTAGGGGTTGGTCCACAGTTCATGCAGTAGGACATGGTAGACATGCTACTGGGATTTGTCGACATGGCCTTGCATTTGTGTTCTGTGGACTGAGTTATGTCGTTATTTGGAAGTCCATGAGATAACATTGGCAGTACCGGTGAGACACAGGCCTTTGACAGAGGACTGTAGGGCATTTGGCAGTGATGCAGGCCATCTGTAGCAGACCAGTGCATTGTGTCATTCCTACAGTCCCTGGCTACAAGCCACTGTATTCCCCTGGGGTAACAGGGTAGGTGTGTAAGGTGTTAATGTCAATAGTTTCTGTACTTATTGATCCATGGGTGGGGATGCTAGCAGGGTGCTGCTTACAGCTAGGGACACACCTGCATGGGACACCTCTTCAGCATGCTGCATTCTGTGGCTATTCCCATACAGAGGCGGGGGTCATATTGTACTCATTTCCAACAGCAGGGGTATGACCTGTGAGGTACCTTTGGCTGATGGTGGGGTGAGCTGAGTTCATGTGTGCTATGGAAGCTACTTGCAGCTGACTCACAGATATATACGTGGGGCATTCCACTTATATTGGCTTGTGTGGAGGACATCAGTGGTTTCTCATTACTTCATACCTGTGCCTTTTGTGGTCTGCCAGTGTTTGGCCAGACTACATCAGTATTCTATACTACACGGCCAATGAATGTGCTGCTAACCTGTATGTACAATTCCAAAAGTGTGTCCATTTGACAGTAACATTTTATTCACTCTCTGTCTAGGGTACTTCCACCTGTATACTGTTTGTATGTCTGGGCCCACATTCATGCCATGTCCATCTTTCAGATGGTGGCAGATATTACATCTGAACAATTAGTATGGATTACTGCTGGATTATGTCTTACTGGGATGCATTATGTTTGGCACTACAGTTCTGAGAACTTGGCCCAGTCATCAACACTACCGGCCATTGGCCACCAGGACACAACTGTCCATGAATACATGATGACCACTTTCACACAATATACAACATACAACAACCTAACATACAGAGCCCTGCATATTGTACATGTGCAACAATCTATCCTGCTACTTTGACCAGCTTAGGTAATCTGTGCTCCACTGTTATTATACCCACACGTACATGTTACTACATTTCTACATAGGATTGTGGGGGGGGGGGGCAGACCTGACAACTGTAAACATTTGCTATGAATGTACTGGTATTTCAGGTACTCCGTTGGTTTCCATTTCATTCTGTATTCTGACCTATCATGCTGACTAGAGGCATATCAGTGTACTACAGTTCTTAGGTTTTATTGATTTACATTTCAGTTTCAGACTTCTTACCCTTCAGAACTAACATCCCACTGCCTGATCTGTTGTAGTCTGTCTGTGCAGAACTGGAGGGGCGGTGTTCTCCATAGCCATCAATCAGAGGCCTTAGCACAGCTTTTCTTTGTAATTGTCTACACCTGTCCTGCTGGCTGAGACTGTTGTTGGGTATGTGAGCCTCACTGACATGCATGTGCGTGTCCTATGGACACACATTTGGCCCACCACATGTCCTGCAGTGTATTGCCTACTATGTTTACACCAGTATTTGTTATGGATTTCATGCTGCCTATATCGGCGTCTACTATCTGCTGCCATCCCATTCAGCTACCTGGTTCCCTTACATGCTCACATCCATACCATAGACACAAGTAGCAGAACATACTGCTACATTCAGCAATTGATAGTGAAAATGACTTACCTTGTGGCTGTGGCAGTATTGCGGATGGTGCTGCAGGGCTGACTATGTCGGATAGTGTACTCCCTATACATGGTTAAGCACAGGTAGTATCATGTTTAACATCCTTTTACTGTATGTGCGAGTCAGAGAGAGGTGTCATTCCCTGGGTTCTTACCGTGTCAGTGTATGTGCTATGTTTTGCCTCTTTGCCAAAGCCTGGGCATACTGGGTATGCCTCCTTCTGCCTACAGGGGCAGGCTCAGGTTGTTCCTTTCGGAGTCACTCTGTGTCTGTGCTGGCCTTGGCAATGGTGAGGCTCTGGGGGGCCCTGCCCCATGCTGTTCCTGCTGCAGCTGTTTCCGCAGGATCATATTGTGTAGCATGGCACATACAAATACAATTTGGGTACATGTAGCTGGTGAGTACTGCAAGGTTCCACCGGATATGTCCAGGCACTGGGACTGTGACTTGAGCATCCCAAATGCACGCTCTATTATGATTCTGGTCTATGCGTATGCCTCATTATGAAGTTTTTGTTTTGGTGTGTGTGCATTTCTGATGAGTGTCATCAGCCACGGCTCCAGTGCGTAACCAGCATCCCCCACTAGGTGGCCACATGGGATGTCCCCATTGGCAAATCTCTGGTACAGCTGTATCATATGTCAGATGTGGGAGTCGTGATAGCTTCCAGGGTTGCTAGCACACACATTCATTATAATGCCCTGGGCATCGCATACGAACTGGCAGTTGATGGAGGGGAAGCCCTTGCAGTTTATGTAGACTCTACCCCACATGCCAGGTGGTGCTTTGATGTGTATATGCATGCAGTCTATAGCATCCACTACCTCAGGGTATTCTGCTATTTGGTGGAACAGATGCATATTGCTGGTCAATGCCTCACGGGTATTGAGGAAATATATGTGCTTACCGGCATGCACTGACATGGCATCCAGGAACTGGTGGAGTAACCTGGATGCGGATGTCTGTGAGATCACCGTGATATCCCCAGTTGGCCTTTGGAAGGTACCTGTGGCTAGTGTTCTTAAGCCTACACATACCTTGGTATCCACTGGGATGGGTTCCCCGCTGTTAGTTTTGTGTAGGAATTGTGGCCAGCACAGCTCAACAATTTGCTGTTGGAGGTCCCTGTCCACCCTATAGTGCTCCACTATCTCCAGCTCATGTAGCTCCTGGTAGGTTACCCTGAATCTGTACACTCTTCTCCATCTCCTCACTGTGGGTTGGTCATCAGCATTGTCATCCTCACCACCCTCAGCCTCTTCCACATGTTGATTTATGAGAGCAAATGCAGACCCTATCATTTTGTTGCTTTTGTTACGTAAAAATTCTCCATTTGTGTACACCGGTGGGGAAAGGTGTTCGCATAGTTTATAGTAATGTGCTGGGCTGGGCTGCTGCCTGTGTAATTGGCTGATTCTGATACATTTCACCTGCCAGCTATGCTAGTTCTCCTTGATTACCTTCCTACTGCTGTTTTTGCTTCCCCTTACCTTCCTGTTTAAGCCCCGAAGTGTGTCTTGCAAACACAGTACTCAGATGTGAATGGCGATGCTATTTCCTGGTTTATTTATTTATTTTTTTAAAACCCAGTTTGCGACACACACACCCATTTAGGCAATATAAATACTGCTAGGTAGTTTCAGACACACACCCTTCCTCAGCTCTGCTAAGCTAAGAGCAAACCTGAGCCACATAGCTCCAAAAAGCTTACAGTAAGCCTGACACACCACTCTGTGATGTCAGCTAACTCTTAGGCTTGCACCAAGGTTTTTCTGCACCTACACGGTTGGGTGCTGGCTAGCAATGAAGGGAAATCTGTGATTCAGTATCATTCCCCTCATTTGCATAGAACTGACTGCTAATGCCTAGTTACAAGTCTAACACTGAACCTTCCCCCTTAGCAACCACTATTCAGTGGCCTTGTTGTGTTCTGCCTGCCATTGACTATAATGGCAACATTTTGATTTTTGCCTAAAAAGCTTTTTTCAAGGTTTTATTTTTATTTTCAGGCCGATTCCTTTTGCGCGCCTCTGCCCTACATTTAAACGTCCAAAATCGGCAGAAAAATAAATAAAAGTTATTTTTTGTTATTTTGAAACTATTTTCCATGCTAATGGCAATATATTGGGCCATTGGCATGCCTTCCACATTATATACACCCTTTATTTGGAGTTGTCATGGCTCCGTTTTGTAGTTTGCAGAAATGTACTCGGTTACTAGCCGAATTAATTTCTGCAGGTTACACTAATCCTGCACAGATGGATCCTGCTCCCTGGATCACTAATTCAACTCATTTGCATGGTTTTCACCTGCAGATGGGGTAACTTGCATACAGAAGCTGTGCCCTTGCAGGAATAGTACAGAAGCACTTGTGCACGTCCCGGGAGCTTGTTCCTGGATCTCTCAGTGGCCATATTGCCTTCAGCAGCTGTTGCACTATTCCTGCATGCCGTGCAGAGCTTGATGAATCCCAGGGTCAGACTCTGAAGTGGAACAATTAAATATTATGGAACTGTAAAGTGATAATGCTCATATCTTTTGCTACATGTCTTTGTCATGAGATTCTTCACTATTTGGATAGTTCTTTTCACTTGTCTCTTTATCTGAGGATGCTGTAGACTGGATAGTATACATCTGAGTTCACATTTCATGTACAAATGCTCAGAATTACTGTGTTGTAGAATACTATCAGATATGAGAACACCAGGTATCTCCTGTCTGAAAATTAATTCACCAAGCACTCCTGTCTCAAAATTAATTCACCAAACACTTGAACTCATTGTGTTTGTCAGTTTTATTATTTCAAAAAACAGCCCAAATACATTCAGCAATTCCTACCATAATGTTACCCTGGGGTAACGTGTTGTGTTTGTAGAACTTAATGGGGCACCTTTGTGCATGCATGATAGTGTATGCATTAAAGTCTATGGATGCAGCACACGTTTGTACATAATGATGCCACCACTAATGTTAACGTTTACTGTTTTGCCTCAAACATGTCGGTATATGGAAATGGATTTTTTGCAACTATGTTTCTTATAGAAACAGCAGCAGAAAACATACCCTATTTATCAGAGGTGGAGTTCTGCAGTTTATGTACCACATACAATGGTGCAACAGTTAGCTTTTAAACATCAGAAAGTTTCTTTAAATTATTAACAAATGTATCGCTGAGAAGTTTAAAGGACAGCTTGAAGACATTGTAATACAAGTACTGCCAAATGGTGCATTGTGCTTCCATTTTCTGCTGTTATAGATTTGAATTGCAATGAATCTATCATTTAACATTCAGTATTGTCTGAGTGAAGCCCCCAGCGATTGATTAAATGGAGTCAGGCAATAGCACAGCACCTGTCTTGACTCAAGGACAGAGATAATATGGATCCTCATATATGCTGACAAGAGTGCATAAACAAATGTACACCTTTGCATTAAGGTGCTCTTGCTGCTGCCAACCTATTTGTATCATGCTTTTGACATGAGGTTTCCATGTCATGCATAACATGTGGAGCTGTGGTTATATGCTTTAACTCATTAACACATGCGGTGTGGAATGTCACATCTTTGGCAGCATACATGCATCTTTGCATTCCAGAGCATTTCCTTAAAAATCAACTTACAAGCATATGATAAACAAATGTAAATTTTCTGTGAACAGTAAAAGCTATTAAAATGGTACAGATAGCAATGTTATTAGTAAGAAGTATTCTTTACAGTGATAATATCTAGTGCATTCAGGGTTTTTCCATAAATACTATAACTATTATTAATTCACCCAAACCCAAACTTATATTTTTACTAAACTTTCACAAACAAATGTACAACATAGATAGTATTAGAAAACTTTGCTTCACAAGTCATAAGCAATCACATGACAAGAAATTATTTTCTGAGTACATGTTTATTTAGATACTTACAGAAATATGAAAACATGCCTAATTGTGTAATTAGCAATATAAATAACACTGAATATCCCTCAAGATGTGTCACTTAAATTACAAATATCAAAGACGTTTTTTCAACAACATCTAAGGTTTCACCTGACACCATGAAGTAGTTTGTAAGTCACTTGGGTTCTGAAATATTAAGTACATATGGAAATATTGCTTATTTTCATAATTGCTAAAAGACAACTAGCAATACCTCAAGAACAGTGTAATATAAAGGGACATGGACAATGACTTCTCCTGTCTCTCACCATTGTATTAGACACCACATCCCTCACTAGTATTTAGATCTCTCAGTTATGAAAATCTGATCATAATTATGAAAAAATGAATAATAAGTGGGAAACGGTGATTGATTTCTCCACTGCAGAACATCCTTGATTAACAGTCTTAGTGTTGTCTTGCTAATACTTCCTTGCCTTTTCTAATATTATTTATTATTAACTGGTAAGTCACTTAGTTAAATAAGACAGATTCAAAAAAAGATCTGGACACCATAAGGAGCTCTGGGTGTTAACTGGAAGTAAATGGAAAAGGCTCTACAGGTGTGAGTGAGTTAAACCATCCATTGAGCTAAGCCAGAATGATGAGGGCTCAACTGCTCCAGCATAGCTAGGGTGGGATAAAGGGGGCAACCACCCTGAATGCAAAATACTAGAGGACGCAATCAGTGCAGTATGTCAGGCATTTATATGTTAGTAGTTGGATTATAACTGAAGTGCTTAGCCCTCCACGTGTGTCTAATACTAAAGCAGCCAAGCGGTATGCTACAGTTTAAATATAAAGAAAGCATTTTTTTCTTTAAGACCTGAAGCAACTAGCATTCCATGTGTGGCATAAACTGTAGCAACAATTTGCTACATTGTATTAAGAAGTTTCATACAGTTTAAAAGAAGACTTTTTATTTTTTTAACTGACTGAAGTGCTTTAGCCCTCTGTGTGTGGCATTAGCTGTAGCAGCAAGCAGTTTGCTACAGCTTAAAAAGAAGGAATAAGGCATTTTATTTACTCAATTATTTTTGCTCCTCAACTTTGGGGGGGGGGGGCTAAATAGGGGAGAAGTAGTGGATGCCAGAATAGCTACCTAAACCTCCAGTACCTTCAAACATATTGTATGAGGACTGGACTGCATGTTTCTCATTGTTTGCCATCCTCCTGATAGCCTGGAGAATTTTTGCAGAAGCACACCGATTTATGTGTCAAACAAGTGTATTAAAGCCATCAAAGGCTTATTTTGCAGGGTTGTAATTCCTTGAAAATGATGAGTATTGTGAAGTGGCATGGAATGTATTGGTTTCTTTGAAAGTTTTAACTTCACTCAGTTTGCTATCATTGAAATGTACAAATGTGTTGATTTATTGGACTTAGTGTTCTAATTTGGCTCATAGTTCATAGGCTCATAGGTGTTTATATACCATGGATAATAGTAAAATACGGGATTGCAAGGCTGTGCTGCGAGTAATAAAAACTGCACAAAACATCATTGGAGTAACACTCCCTGCATTGGAGGACATCTACACCAAAAGAGTTTTTAGGAGGGTTCAAACCATTGTCATGGATCCTCTCTACCCACAACATAAACTGTTCATGTTGTTACCTTTAGGGAGGCAGTAAAGAGCATAGTGGCAATAACAACCAGGCTGAAAGACAGTTTTATACCTCAAGCTATTACACTGCTAAATAAAACTCATATACTACATCTCCCTCCAGGACTTTAGGTTGGTTCACATTTGGAGGGAATGAGATGCTTTGCACAAATGCTCTCTTTTGCACAGTTATATATATTTACTGATATTGGTATTTATATTATTGTCTATTTATTTTCTTAGATTACTTATTTTTGTTAATTGTAGTTGTTTTTATATGTTGCTGGAGGATTTGCAGAATAAGAATTCCATCGTACATTGTGACACTCTCTCTAGTACATATGACAATAAAGTTGAATTGAATTTAGTAGACATGTGGTCCAGAAGACAACCGAGGAGCCTATCCTAATTTCCCAATTACCTCAGAGGACAGTCAGGTTAAGTAACTTACATAGGATTATAGAGTAGGAAAATGGGGGAATGGGGAATCCAACCTTGACTACAGGAAGCACATCAACAGCTGATAGCCTTAATCCTATGCATGCCAAACACCTTGAAATCAGAAACATGGCAGTGGAACTGGTCTCTTGGTCTGAGCAGTATCTGATTCATTTAGTTCATTCCAATGTTATCTTACAACCAGTTATATAAAATGATACTGCACAGGTATTTTTCAGACATTTTTCCATAAAATGTTTTCAGCCTGATTCCACACTCAGGCTATGTGGGACACTACTGATGTTGACATTTCAATGCCCTCTCTAGACCAATGTCTTGAGCGAGGACAGTTCTGAGGACACCGGATCCATTGCCTTAGTTTATATTAGGGTTATTGTGGGTGCTTTGGAGTGATTAATCTCATTCTGTGTGGGTCCATGTTCTCCTGCTCACCACGAATGACAGAGGAAGGAATGAGCTCTGTTCAGAGTGTAGATTAAGGTGAGGGTGGGAGTGCTAATGGTGAAGGTGTAATCTGCCTGAGGATAAACTTAAGCTGGCTGTTCATTATTCTACACATCAATAAGATCTAATGTAAGAAAGCACCTTGCTTTGTCCGATGAGATTTCAATTAGTTAACTCCTTGTCACCATTTGCACACTATCCATCCAGGCCTATCTTACTGCTAGAGCTTTTTCATTCCCTCTGATGTGGAAGCTACACATATTTTTGCATATGGTGTTGCAAGATAAACCTGTCATTTTAGTGTATTGTGAGGGTTCAGCCTTGTGTCACCTAATCTTTGCTAGGCCCAGTAGGCTAGATTTCTTTTGATGAGGTCATGAATGTGTGATAATTCCCTTGTTTTTATAGACTGGAACTCCCACTTCAAGGACATTAATAATATCCTGCTCTGATACAGTGGAACAAGTTATCCCCATCTTGTTTTGTCCTGTGTTATTTTCATCTATTTTACAAGAGGCAGTAGTTACACAATTCTCAAAAAAAAATCTTGAATCTGGTTCTCCTTGAGAAATACTACCATTTTTCTAACCATCTTTTTATTTCTAAGGATGAACAGATGGTGATCTTCTTGAAGATGTATTCTGATCTTACATGTCATGACCTTTTTGACCCAAATCAGTCTGTCTTAAGATATAGACAGATTACTGAAAGAGGCCTATCTCAGGCTTTTTTGACCTTCTCGTGGCAAGAGATCAAAGATGACATTCTGCCTTGCTTGTTCATGACCTTTCCATGGCATCTGACACAACTGATCATGGAATCTTGATTAAGTTTCTTGGATATCTTTGTGGTTTCAATGGCACTGACTTCAGTCAGGTGCCTTTTACTGTTCAGTCTGAGGGTAGTTCTTGGGTTTTATTCTTCAAATCACATTTATTTGACTGTGTGATATCACAGGTTTAGAGCTTGTTGCTACATCATACAAAAGAGAGGCATATCTTATTAACCGTATGCTAATTGTTGATGATAATCAGCCCTGTGTCTCCTTTTCTCAGGAACCTGTGCCAGACATTACCAAACATGAAGACTTCTTGGACTCAGTTTGTCAATGGGTGAGATAGAATATTCACCAAAGACTCATCACTGGAACACACCACTCTTTGTGCTTCATACTTTCCTCTCTGTTCTCCCTTATAAATATGGGGAAAATAGCCTGACATTTGCTTCTCTGGTCTATGATAATGGGCATGATTTTTAACAACAGGTTGACAATACAGGCCATGGTTTCTGGTATTCTTAAGAATATCTTCAGGACCTGTAACTTTATTCTGTCATTGGAGTTGGCTACAATGATTCTTGTAGCATTATTTTTAAGACTGGAGTACTGCAAAGTCCAAGTTGAGCTGTTAGGTGGAGTACAGAAGCAGATATAAAAAGTAGAGAATTCCATGACAATGTTGTTAAATGGGAGTTCTCATTCATATTTTATTACTCTCTTTTGCAGACTTTACACCAGCTACTGGTCAGTTGTAGATCTATGTATAAAATACGTCTTACCTACCAGGCCATTCACAACCTCAGTACTGCATATTTGAAAGACATTTTAGTTTCTTACATGCCCTCTGCATTCCTTAGATCATCACATGAGTAGCTGCTTGTGGTTCCAAGGACCTATTTGGAAACCTTTGGTAGTATGCCATTGCCTGCTTTTTTCTAGTCATTTGGAATCAGGTACCTTCCCTGAATTGACAGTTGAATATGGCTATTGAGACAACAAATGTTACTTCACTGGAGTGGAAGGAATTGGGTCTGTACATTTTTTGCTATATATTCTTACTTTCTGTTCACTTTTGATATGTACAACTTACTGCCTATCTGTTACACTTTTTTCCTTCTTTGTGTATTATTTTGTCAGGGCATTACCTGTAAATGGTCGGTTGTGATCTGCACACTACCCAGGTAAACAAATGCAAAAAAAGTAAATAAAATGAATTGCATGTGATTTAATGATGACTTTTTTTAAAAGATGTTTCAATGAGTGCTATTTGTTACTGTTTGTTGTCCTTTGCTTGTTGTTTTCTGTGAAGCTGTTTGTCTTCAATGCTTAGGTGTTAAGAATTGTAATATTAAATTATGACACCACCATTAGCAGTGTTACTAATGCTACTGCTGCTACTATTACTACTACTACCATTATTAACAGCACTAGTATTACTGCCATCACGGCTACAATGACTACTATGACTACCATTACAATAACTACTACTACCACTACCATGAACATTACTATTAATGTTACTGCTACTACAATTACTACTGCTGCTACCATTACCAGTACTACTAACATTACTGCTACTACTACTATTACTGCCACAGCTACTACTACTATTATGACTACTACTACTACCAGTACTACTACAATGACTACTATTGCTACTACTATCATTAGCACTACTACTAATGTTACTCCTAATAATATGGCTACTACCATTACCAGTACTCCTAATATTACTGCTGCTAAAAATCTACAGCTACCACTACTACTACTATAAAAACTACTACTACTACCATTACCAGTACTACTAACATTACTGCTACTACTACTATTACTGCCACAGCTACTACTACTACTACTACTATTATGACTACTACTACTACCAGTACTACTACAATGACTACTATTGCTACTACTATCATTAGCACTACTACTAATGTTACTCCTAATAATATGGCTACTACCATTACCAGTACTCCTAATATTACTGCTGCTAAAAATCTACAGCTACCACTACTACTACTATAAAAACTACTACTACTACCATTACCAGTACTACTAACATTACTGCTACTACTACTATTACTGCCACAGCTACTACTACTACTACTACTATTATGACTACTACTACTACTACCAGTACTACTACAATGACTACTATTGCTACTACTATCATTAGCACTACTACTAACGTTACTGCTAATAATATGGCTACTACCATTACCAGTACTCCTAACATTACTGCTGCTAAAAATCTACAGCTACCACTGCTACTACTATAAAAACTACTACTACTAGCAGTACCAGTTCTACTAATGTTACTGCTGCTACTAGTACTACTAACACTGCTACTACTATGAATTTTACTACTACTACTACTGCTACTATGACTACTACCACTATGACTGCTGCTACTACTACAATTTCTACAAACTACTGTTAATACTACTACTAATAATAATAATGTTCATGACGCCCACAGAAATCCAAAAATAATTTATTAGTAAAAGTTAGATCATGCAAGCCATTCTTCCCAATCACAGCCTAGAGGTATAACCATCATCCACCATGAGACCACTGAAGTCTCCCAGTAGAGATGCAGAACCCATATGTACAACCTGTTAAGCATGTCTCTCACCATCTTTAAGAAAGCTTATTGCTTCAAACAGTCATGAACTGCATTTGCACAAGCAGCATGCAGAATTACAACTCACTCCAAATGAGATGCTCATGTTGTTTACTGGTAAAAACTCCAACTGCACTCAACCAGACAGATTGTGAGTATCCATACACCCATGTGGAGCTTATCCTGAAGTACAGCACCCCCCCAACAAATGCGCACACACACACACACACACACACACACACACACACACACACACACACACACACACACACACACACACACACCACTCTGCCTCCAGATGCAGTGATGTGGGCAAAGACAAGTAATGCCAATTAAATCTACCTGGTATCATTTAACCTCTTACACAAGACCCAGTTCTTTCCACTGCATTGAAGTGACATTTCATAAATCAAGAACTGTATTCAATTGTAAAGGTCTACTTCATCTTAATTCATCCTGCGTCTGCTGAGATTAAACTTGCACCCCATCTTTTGAGTCGTGGGTAGAGCACCCACATAGCAGTTCCATGAAACTTTTTCAGCCTGAGTCCACACAGGGTATGTTGGACACCTAGCCATTAAGTGCTCACTAGTAGAACACCACCTCCACACCTGGTTTCAGAGGTAGGCTCCAATACCCCTGTTTTGGGTGAGGTACTCAGACTCTTTAACAGACCTACTGTAGGATCACCTAGTTAATGGTTCTCCCTAGATGAATTCATCTCCCACCTCCAGACGTACTTATCTTATATACCTAGGGGAAGCTGGGGATATAAGGTGCAAATGGATCATATTTAAAAGTTCAAGAAATAGTAGTGGCTGAATGAAATAAAATAATTCTTGTCATGGTATTAACTTGATGACTCATGATGGGAGCCACTGGGTAAAAGAATCTATCAGATATGAACAGAACTTATTATAAATTGTACCATGTATCGTTAGTACAAATATAGGGTATGTCACTGTGCAGATAACACAAGATCTCTCTTTTACACAGGCACTGGAGATACTCTGTGTCTTTGTAAAAGAAATCAACGTTTTCTCCAGCACTTATTGCCCATGTGTGATAATCCTGCTGCTGCTGCTGCTGCTGTGTGGGCTTTAGCTCTTCAGTGTCCTGCTGCTTCTCTAGGTCAAACAGCTGTGGTACACATGGAAGGCAGTGGCTACAGATGGATAAGTTTCCTACTCTCCCTCCATAGTATCATGGCTGGAGCTTACTTTTTGTTTGTATTCTATGGTTCTCAGTCATCCAGGCTACAGCTAACTACTTTGATGAACAAGCTGCAATATCATTCAGAGGGTGACCTCTAAATATGTGTTCACATGTCTGAACTGCTCCCGTGGCTTCTATTAGCTGAAACCACTGCCATTCATTACATATCCCGTGAAGAGGTGGTGATATCTGTGATGAACCAGTCAATTCTCAAACTGATGTGGTATATGAGAGACGTATTTACACAATGTCACTGGTGGCAAAGCTCTCACATAAAAGTACCGCTAATGTCAATGAGATTGTCAGTAGTACACATGCTGCAGTCATCACACACATTTCAAAGCAGATATATAGGCCCACATATGCTGAGGCACTTAAATGTAACTTTCCCAAACCCCAAAGACCTCCTAGATGAAGTACACATAACAAATAACCTCAGCAGCACTCTATCAAAACAACAACAACATCAGCACATAGAACCACATCTCATAGAGCCTCTGGCTCTAAGCCCATAAGGCAAGCCACCACACAATCCAATATTCTGGTCATTAGAGACTCCAAGACTCCATCGTGAGACACACTGATGTCCTTCTCACCAGGCTGAGTAAGGAGAAAGTTATGTCTGTTGCTTATCAGAGGCTTGGATCCACCACTTTAAGCATGCACTCAGCTCATTGGACCACAAATACCTGTATGACTCAGTCATAGTCCATGTGGGTATAAATGACCTGAGATCTGCCTTCCTAGACTATATAAAGAGGGACATTATGGAGCTCATGGAATATGTGTCTAAGGTTGGTATGAGCCTAGCACTGAGCAACATTTTGCCTTCTCTAAGGATGATGCCACAATACAAACAAAAGATGACTGACTTTAATAATTGGCTTAGTTTCTGGTGTCATTCTAAGGGGGTGCAATATTTGTCAGTATGAAAATAGATGATCAATAGACCACAGTGCTTTGCCATGGATGGACTGCACCTCTCCCCTCTAGGCTTTTGAGTATTAGCTAAAACATTGTCATCCCCATAGTGCCATTTTAGGCATTGCCAAACTGAAAGTACTTTTGACATAGCAAATCAAAACCAAGAAAATCTAAAGGTATTACTGCTCAATGCTAGGAGTCTAAACAAAAAACTCCACTCCCTAGAAGCTCACTTCATGATAGAGAATGCCGATGTCTGTGCTGTCACTGAGACATGGTTTAAAGCCACGGAGAGCAAACCAACAGTGCAAGGTTATAATGCCTTCCACACATTTAGACGAGCTACTACACAGACATGGACTAAAGGTGGAGGTGTCTCTATTTACATCAAAAATAAATATACCTCAAGGCTGGTCAAACAGGACAATGCACTCCAAGGCTCCATGTTCAAATCACCACAGGCTAAATCCCATACCAGTTCCTTGCAAGCTATAGACCCCCCCATGACCCAGGAAACCAGTACCATGCATTTAAACTTGTTGAAAACACTCACCATTCAACCCAATACCAAATTCATGGGTGAACTTAGTTACCCCACTAGTAACTGGGAATCCTATATGACACCAAATGTACAGTCAGAGTGATTCCTGGATTTTGTAAACACAAACTCCTTGGACCAGATAGCCAATACACCAACCAGGGGTGCAACTGTACTGGTTCTGGTTCTCACTAATATGGGAAAGTGCTGCACATCCCCTACAGTAATGCCTTCCCTGGTAAGGTCAGACCACAAAATGGTCTCTTTCGAAGTAAAAATACAACCTGGAGCCCCAGCTAAACCTGGAATATTCAGAAACTACTCTAAGGCTAACTTCCTGATATTAAGTGATAATCTGGCAAAATTTCATGCCCCTATAAACCCTAAGAACACTACTGCCTATGCAGAACTATTCACAAAATCCCTGTACAAGCATGTTAATAGCTGCATAGAGGCAGCTGTACCCACCATGATAAAGTATAGAGCTAACTCAAAAAGCAAGCCACCCTGGTAGAATTACAAAATCAGTAGGCTGTATAACAGAAGGAAGAAAATCGTGGCAGAAATTAGGAGGTGCAGCACTCAGCAGGATAAAAGCACTTTTTCATACTAAAGAAACAACTCAAAGGACAAATAAACTTTAACAAAGCTATATTTAAGGTAAATTTGGCCTCCCATGCCAAGGACAACCACACGGCATTCTTTAGCTACATCCACGTCAAAGGCAATACACAATTGTGTGCAGAGTTCATTGTAAATGGAGCAAACTATACTGAGCCAGAAGATGCAGCAAACCTACTGGATGATAAATTCAGCTTCAACTTTACCCCTATCTCCCCCTCAACCTTCCCTCAGGAAATACCATCAAATATAACTCCCCCTGCTAGAGAACAGGTCCTTAATGTTCTCTCTATGACTAAGAACACTGCATCATTAGGTAGACAATATCCCAGGATGCCTTCTAAATAGCATGAAACATGACGAATTAGGTCCTCTGGAATTGCTATTTAACTGTAGCCTCCAAACAGGCTTTGTACCTCATGAATGGAGAAGAGTAACAGTCATCCCTCTGCACAAAGCTGGGCCATCTACAGACCCATAAGTCTCACTAGTCTTATATGTAAAGCCATGGAAAGAATTATCATGGAAATGATCAGTAGTGATATAGTAAACCTACAGACACTGGACCCAACCTAGTCTGGCTTCATCAAAGGCAGGTCATGTCTACTCAACCTGGTGGACTTCTTTGAGAAGGTCACCAAAGCAATGGATGGGAGCAAAATGGTTCACACTGCCTACCTTGACATGGCCAAGGCATTTAACACAATACACCACTCAGACATTGTTGACAAACTCAAGAGGATAGGTATAAACCCATGTCACCCAGTGATAGCCAACTGGCTCACAGACAGGACCCAGGAAGTTAGAGTTGGTGAGTCTATGTCTACAAAGAGGCCAGACACAAGTGGAGTCCCTCAGGGATCAGTCCTAGGACTGCTCCTTTTTGGTATTTACTTCTCTGAAGTCAAGGCCAATGTCAATGGTCTCTGGCTGACTAAATTTTCAGATTATTGCAAATTAGTAGCTGTCATTGAATCCCACACTGATCCAAATGTTTTCTAGGAAGGGCTGACACAGACAAACAACTGGCGTCAGAGCCACAGACTAAAACTAAATGCCAAGAAATGCATAATATTATCCTTTGGGAAGTCATCAATCCCTGGTAACTATCATACTGACAACAAAACCCTTAGAGTTGACCCAGTAGTCAGGGACTTGGGGACACACATAGATAGTTATCTAGTGTTTGACCATCATGTGTCTACAGTAGTCATACCTCTCAACCTCTTAGAGCAAGAAATCTTCAAAAAGCCATCAATGAAAGTGGGACAAAGGCCCAAAAATAGGACAATTTTTAAATATTGCTCTCACAAATTTAGAAAATTAATAAAGTGACAGTTTTTGCATTAGCATGCATTTTCTGAAGGTTATGAAGTCTGAAACTCAAATGTCTGTCATTATCTTCTAACTTTAGACTTTAATGATTTGACATTAATTTGCCAGAAAAACAGAATTTTATGAAAAATGAACCAAAATATGAAGCAAAAATCTGAACATTCTGCAAAAATCTATACAGTTGAGAGGTATGACAGTAGTGAGGAAATCATTCTATGCTGTGCAACATATAAACAAAGGTATGACATCTAAGATCAAAGCAAGTTATTATCCCACTGTATTCGGCATTCATCAGACCTGTCACTTGAGTACAATGCTTCCTTTGGTATGTACCTAACCAGGCATATCCGACAACTGGAACATCCACGGAGGTTTCTCACTAAAAGAATACATGGCATAAGTAAAATGTCCTATGCAGACTACAACAAGGCCCTATCCCTGTACTCTTTCTCCTACAGGCTTTTGACGGGAGATATATGCCCGGCATACAGGGCATTGTCAGACCCCACTCTGTTGAAACTCCTGCATATCTACAAAATAAACAGCACCAGAATTATCTGTTCTAAAGACTTAAACCTTGTCTGTGATATAAATAGGACCTGCTGGAGAGACAGGTATGTATCCCAGAGACTAGCCTGTCTCTGGAACAGGCTCCCCATCCACGTGAAGCAGATTTCCTCCCTAACCCAATTCAAGTGCAACTTGGACAATTGGATAGGGAACAGGAAATTCATCCCTGGTTTGGCACGTATGTTTCTAATGGATACAGGCAACCTATAAATGGTTAATTTCCCAGGCCTCTGCTTCTAAATGTTTTACCTCCCAAGCCCATGCTTACATTTATCAAGGGTATCAGAACTTGTCAGAGATTTGGGGTGCATGGCTTCCTTGTGGTCATTAGCCTAGTAACCACCTATGATCATATGAATGCCTACAGTGCCCACTGAGTTCATCAAGCAGGTGCACTAGTGTGTCAACTAATACTGCATAGTGAGGCATTCTGAGCACACTATCCCCACACAAGATAGAGATTCAGTGACAATCTGATACATGTAATACGTGTGTGTGTGTGTGTGTGTGTGTGTGTGTGTGTGTGTGTGTGTGTGTGTGTGTGTGTGTGTGTGTGTGTGTGTGTGTGTGTGTGTGTGTAAATGGGCGTGCCTTTGTTGAAGGTTGAACGTCGAGCTGGCACCTCGGCATTCGTGAAAATTTTCTGCCAATCATTAGCAGACCGGAGTTCCGCTGTGGTGACCCCTAACCAGGAAAAGCCGAAAGACAACAACAACAACATATATAAATGTGTGTGTGTTTGTGTGTGTGTATGATGTTTTAGTTATTGCTGCATGCATTTTATCATGTGCTGAAATGCTGGTGTTTTTTGCTGTGGTACAGTTGGTTGAATTATGTAACGGTCGATATAATGAACATAGTTAGGGTTGAGATAAATCCCCCACATAACATTTTTTTTGTAATCATAAATGTAACTAATTGGTTGATATGAGATATTTTTGTTGATTTTTAGTTGTTTTTTGATGTTTTATGTTTCGATCATATTCACTGCCAATTATTTATTATAAACTCATATATAAGTATGAGGGTGTGGGTGACTGGGTGTGTGTTTATACATACAGACACATATTTATTATGAGAAAGAGACAAAGACTAGCTATTTCAGAAAACATAAGATGATTAAAAGTACCTTTAAAAGTGCATTTTTTCAGGGGCCCAAGGGCCCATACCCTTTTTATTGCAATCTTTAGCCCACTACACCTTCTAAATTAACTATACCAGCTCTGCATTCCACAGTTATACAGCCACAGAGAAAAAAGAAAGCACTGCACACAGTAATGCAGTGATCACTCACAAATACACAGCGTATTTGCAGGGATTGTCTAAAGATAACACTGACCTCCATAACCACAGCCAACTGGGTAAACATTTCTGTTAGTGTATAATACAGCACTATAGTACTATAACACAATCTGTTAAATGAATTTCAACCATATGAGTTTTCTGTAAAATGAGCTTTCTGTCTTACCAGCTCGGTACTCTCCAGACATGCTATTTTTTGTTTCTTATTGCTTTATAGAGTTTTTTCATACATTTATTAATGTTTGTCTCCATCTTCCTTTCTCGCTACTCCTTTTTTTTTCAAAACAGGTTTATTGTTTTAACATATAAGAGAAATATCATAACAATTTTATACAAGTAATTAAAAATAGGTATTATTATAATATTCAACAAAACAACTAAAGTATTTACAAAGACATCCACTACAATCAGATCAATTAATGAAACTAAAATACCATGCTATTGAAATTAAAATTTTTTTAACAAATTTTGTAAATTATCCCATACAATAAAATAAGATGTTTTTCTATTTGTTTTAGTCCTAATTGTGTTTATTTCCATATGGCACACTATATTCATAACATTTTTAAATTCATTGAACGAAGGAGGTGTATCTGAAATCCAATTTCTAGTTATTATTTTCCTAGCCACAGCTAGAATAGACCATAACAGGGGAAGCTTAACCTTTTTAACACTTTGAGGTACAGGTGTGTTGAATAATATAAGAGATTTAGAAATAATGAAATTATCTGTAAAAAGAGCCTGCAAAAATTCATTAATTGACTTCCAGTATTCTTTCAATTTTATACAGTCATAAAACATATGAGCCCAGTCAGCATTAATTTCTACATTACATCTCTTACATAGATTATCTTTATTATTTATTTTATTCATCATCAAAGGTGTATAAAAAGATCTATGTAAAAATTTCCATGTATAAAGTCTCCAGACAATGGAAGACGTAGTTCTATAAGCAGATTCCAATATATATTGTTTATCTTGTTGATTTGGTGGGTGGGTCCCCATTAATAGAAGTGAAATAATTCCAGTATGAATCTACACTGTAAAAAGTTTCTTGTCTGATAACTTTATGTATGTGTGAAAGTTTACCTTTATCAGAAACTTTATGTTGTAAATTTAATATCAAGTAATCAATCAGTGTTGGAATAGATTCTTTAACAGTTATAGACATTAAATCTATTTTATTAATGAGATGTTGTCTAAAGGTCTGAACCTCTAACCAGCAAGTTTCTCTTAGATCAAATTCTTGTTTTAAGAAATCTAGATTTTTAACTTTATTATCAGATATCAACTGATACCAGTACTTTAGATCATTATCTATAGCTAAATGAGTTCCTTCAGAAGTAGATGACAAAAGCATACCCTGAGTATACATTATAGGAAATACAATAAAATTCCATT
Source organism: Protopterus annectens (assembly GCF_019279795.1). NCBI lineage: Eukaryota > Metazoa > Chordata > Ceratodontiformes > Protopteridae > Protopterus > Protopterus annectens. The sequence continues at coordinate 1,141,851,008 of NC_056732.1, read as the reverse complement.
CCATATACTTAGGGTGCATGAATATAAAGTTACGATAACTAATAATAATATTTAATGGGTAACAAACCATATGTTTAGGTGTAATAGGTGAAGTACAAAATTCCTTTAGTAACCATAACATGGAGTTATTTACAATCATATTTTTATGTGTTAAGGAGATTTTCATGAAGTGTATACTAATTAGCTCATAATAATCTTTCCATTTTGTGACATATGACTGATCTATTAATAAAGTAATAACTTTTACAATAGAAGAGATAGTATATAAATTAAAGTCTGGAAAAGAAATACCCCCTTGAGACCAGCTATTAGTATGTTTCTTTAATGCAATCCTAGGTTTATTAGGTGCCCATAAGAAATTTAACATTAGTGTGTTCAGTTTCTTGATAATTATTTTTGTAGGTGGAAGTATTATTGATTGTATTAAGTATAAAATCTTGGGGAATATTATTATTTTAATAATTGTAAGTCTCTCCTCCATAGTAAAAAACATATTATTCCAGGTATTAAAAAGATTTTGTATATTAAGAAAACAGGTATTATAATTATTATATATAATAGATTTAATATCTTTAGATAGTATTATACCTAAATAAGTTATCTGACCTGAATTGGGTACATATTTAGTAAAATCACTAATGAGAATATTTTTTCGTGTATATATAGGTAGTATTTTAGTTTTTTCTTCATTGAATATTAAACCAGAAATACTTTTAAAATTCATCATGTTATCAAATACTGTATAGAAGAATTAGATCCTGCTGATGTAATTAGAACATCATCTGCAAAAAGTTGAATTTTGGATGTTGTATTTTCATCTATTTCAAAACCCTCTATGTCAGTACTGTTTCTGATCAAATTAGCCCAAGACTCCATTACTAAAGTGAATAATAGTGGAGAAAGTGGACATCCTTGTTTTGTACCTTTAAGAATGGGTATTTTTTGTGAAACATATGTTCCTACCTTAATATAAGCCAACGTTCCTTTGTATAAATGTTCAATTAGATTTACAAATGCATCCGAGAAGTTTGTGCACTTCATTAAGGTAAACAGATAGTCCCAACTTACTGAATCAAATGCTGAACTTATATCAAGACTAATAAGTGTTAAATCTTTCTTTTTCCTATTTGCAAAATCTATTAATGTTAAAGTTCTTCTTATATTATCAAAAGTATTTCTATTTACAATGAAGCCTGTCTGATCTATATCTATAATGCCGGAATGATTGTCTTCAATCTATCAGCAAAGATATTCATAAACATTTTATAATCAACATTAAGTAATGAGATGGGCCGATATGAAGAACATCTAGTTGGATCTTTATTAGGTTTTAAAATTGGTGAAATAAATGTATATTGCCAAGATGGGGGTTATTAACTCAGTTTGGGCCAAAATAAAAACCTTATGTATTAATGAATATGTATTTTTAGAAAGGATTTTATATATCTCTGGTATAATACCATCATTACCCGGTGCTTTGTTTGATTTAAGCTTATTTATTTGTGTAATAACTTCTGTATATGAAATACTCTTGTCCAATAGTTTAATCTGTTGTTTATTAAGCTTTTATTCATATTTGTGGTTATAAACTCCTTTATTTTATCTTTAGGTTCCATGTTAATATTATTATGGTTAATTTTGTGAAAGTGATTTCTAAATTCATCTAGTATTTCTGGTATACTATAAACATTCTTCTTTTTCCTTAGAGAAAAGATTTCTTTGATATGGTTTTGTTTATTCAACCTTTTGTTTTATTTTTAAGTCTATGTAAGTATTTGGGGCTTATTGAATAAGACAAAACTTGTATTTCTCTAAAGTTATTTTAACTTTATGAGTTAAAATTTCTTTGTATTTCTCATTTAGTTTGTTTATTTCTTCAATAACTTTCTTGTCCATGATATTTTCTTTATTATTATGTTTATAAGAGTCTAATTTACTTTGAATATCTAACAATTCCTTATCCCAAGATTTCCTTTTATTATTATACCATCTGATACTTTGTCCATATAGATATGATTTTAAGGCATCCCAGACATAAACAATGGAGACTTCAGGAGTGTTATTTATGTCTAAAAAATGTTTTACTTCTGAAAGTATATATTCTTTATAGTCTTTTAGTTGAGTTAAGTATGCTGATATCCGTTTGATCTGAACATTATGAGTATGTTTTATCATGAATTCAAAAACAATTGAATTATGATCAGATATAGGACATGAAATGATTTTGGAATTAATTAAATCTGTTACCATCTGGTTAGAAATAAAGACCCTATCTATTTTTGAATAAGTTTTGTATCTGTTAGAAAAAAAGGTGTATGGTAATGATTTTGAATCTATCTGATTATTAATATCATTCAAATGATAAGAATTAGCAAAATCCTTTAAATGTTTTGCATTAGATGTAATTCTTCTTTCCTATAGTGGTAGTATCACTTTCATGTAGTATACAATTAAAGTCACCAGCTAAAATAATATCTCCTATAGAGAATGATATGATCTTATCAAGATGATGTTTCACTGTATTAATACCAATTCCAGGTATCCAATATACATTAATTAAAGTGTAAGTCTTCCCATTAATTTGTATTGTAACCATACAAAACATTCCTTTGTCATCCTGATAAGACTTAATGGTTTTAGGAATGGGCATACTTTTATTCCATAAAATAGCCACTCCTCTTTTTCTGAGTGTGCTCTGAACTAACCAATACTGTATATTTGTTTGTGGCTAGTTTATCAATATCTTTTTCAAGAGATGGGTTTCTTGTAGGAAGACTAAGTTGGCCTTGTGTAAATTAATGTATCTTATTAGGCTTGCCCTTTTACATGGATTATTCAATCCATTAATGTTTAAAGAAATTCCTTTTAAAGATGTCATTTGGCATTTTTAAAACTTAAGAATCTTATGATCAAAATAACAAATAACAAGATAAGTAATGTTACATCTCCTCCTTTAGGTGTACCTTTAAATATAGCTGTATTTATTGAATCTCTTATGGGATTTCATATAGGATTCAATTTTGTTTGTAGTGACAATGAATGTACAAAATATATTGTGGATGTCAAAACTATATACAAATAACAATGAACAAGTGAAAATAATGTAAGGATTAAACCTTGCATCCAGCCTGGAGTTATAAACTCCAACTTAGAGTAGTATTTACCACTCAAGTTAACCCCCTACCCTAAGCAGCAGTACGTCAGCTACCACCTTATCAATTTAATACTAGTTATATTTAACTGAAGTTAACAGTTTTCAATTCAATTATCTAGCAAGACAAGACTACACATTTGGTAAAACAGCATGATATAAACTAAAATAAACCTTTTTTTTTTTTTTTTTTTTTTAAAAACTGTTCATACTACTATATACATCCATGTAATATAAAACACTTGTATTCAAATAGCATTCAAATAATCTTGATGTTAGAAATCAAGAGGAGAGAAAATAAGTTCTAACATTCATTTAAATCAAAAACTTTGGCTGATATGATTCAGACATTACATATATTAGGATGCATCTATTTTCTGTCATGTAAATACAGTTAACAGCTTCCAAAAAACCTTGAATTGCTTGTATATGAGCATTTACTCAAACACATTATTGTCAATAGAATAAAATATTGTATTCATAGAAATTGTTATAAATCATACTTCATAGTTAAGCAGATTCTCAGAAACATTTATATACATATCTACATACACACACATACACACACACACACACACACATATATATATATATATATATACATACATACACACATACACACATATACACATATATATATATATATATATATATATATATATACACATGCATACACACACACACACACACATACACACATACACACACACACACACACACACACACACATACACACACACACACACACACACACATACACACACACACACACACACACACACACACACACACACACACACACATACATATATATATATATATATATATATATATATATCTGATCTCACTGAGTTGTATCTTTACTGAGCACCATCTTACATTGCTGTCCCTTCAATAAATCTGTCTGCTTTATACAAAATAATGCACAGCAAACACATTTTAGTAACCAGATTTTACAAACATGCTATACTACTGCTTTAAAATATATCACATGACAATTTCTTCCAGTATAGAGTTATAAAATTATTTATGCTTGTCAATCAGATGAATTAAATGAGTTATAGTAATGTATATGTTTGGGACATAGGTTTTTAACACATATTATTAATCTGCTATTCCTGTATCTGTGATGTGTCAGTGTGATATCTAGGTCAAAGGTGAGACCAGCTGCTTTCAGCTTCTCTGTGAGAATTCTGAGAGTTGAAGCTTTTGAAGTAGCTCATGGACACTGTGCATGAGACAGCCCACATCCCAGATTGTCTCTCTTAACATTTTGGCGGGAAACCTATTAAAAACTAGTGACAAACATTCATTTAGCAGTGTAAATGCATCTAAACATGGCAAAACCTTCACTATGCATTCTACAGGTTATTACAGACTCTATGTAAGTGAAATCAAGCCCAAAATTATTAATAAGTAACAAAACTCAACATTTTTGTCCCAACTCAACTCCTATGTGAATCTTATTATTTACTGTGTCTATATGATCAAAAGTATTTCTATATATTAATAAAGAAAAGAAAAAGAGAGTAGAAAGTAAAAGGGTGTAAGGCAGAAATAAAAATAAATGTAAGAGAAAGCTATAAGAAGTATATACAATAGAATATTACTTACTGTTTATATTAATAGAGTTAAAAATAAAACATAGTATTTACTATTATTTAGTTCTAATTATTATCAGTTAAAGCATGACAGATTATTTACAAACAAGCATAAGCAGTGTAATCAAGAAAGTATAATTAGGTAGTGTCATTCCTGTATCTGTGATGTGTCAGTGTGATATCTAGGTCAAAGGTGAGACTAGCTGCTTTCAGCTTCTCTGTGAGAATTCTGAGAGTTGAAGCTTTTGAAGTAGCTCATGGACACTGTGCATGAGACAGCCCGCATCCCAGATTGTCTCTCTTAACATTTTGGCGGGAAACTTATTAAAAACTAGTGACAAACATTCATTTAGCAGTGTAAATGCATCTAAACATGACAAAACCTTCACAATGCATTCTACAGGTTATTACATACTCTATGTAAGTGAAATCAAACCCAAAATTATTAATAAGTAACACAACTCAACATTTTTGTCCCAACTCAACTCCTATGCAAATCTTATTATTTACTGTGTCTATATGATCAAAATCATTTCTATATATTAATAAAGAAAAGAAAAGAGAGTAGAAAGTAAAAGGGTGTAAGGCAGAAATAAAAAAAATGTAAGAGAAAGCTATAAGAAGTATATACAATAGAATGTTACTTACTGTTTATATTAATAGAGTTAAAAATAAAACATATTATTTACTATTATTTAGTTCTAATTATTATTAGTTAAAGCATGACAGATTATTTACAAACAAGCATAAGCAGTGTAATCAAGAAAGTATAATTAGGAATAGCATTTGAAGAACATATAAACTTTTAAAGGAAAAAAAATGTATCAAATTACTGACCTTATTTTTCCTCTTCAGAAAGAGAAACAAGTTAAATCACAGCTTGCTATTAAATCTCCAGATATTTTGACTAGTTATGAAACAAAACATTTCTTTGCACACAGAGAATAACTTTGATTAAATCTTTTTCAAAATGTTTGTTGCTTCTTGGAAATGCAGGAACTATATTTAAAAAGATTAATAATAAAATAAAATGATGAGAAAGAAAAAAAAAAAACATAGTACAAATCATTTGTTTTTTAGTCTCTTCTTCTCTGAAGTCTTCCACGAAGTTTCAGTTGCCAGTTTCTTTAACGAAGGACTAGCCCATTCCATTTCTTCTATTTTTTCCAAAATCTTATTTTTTTTGATAAACAGTAAAGCAGAGTCTAAGTCATCAAAAATTTTAGGACCATCAGGAAGGAAGATTTTAAGCTTGGCAGGAAACAGAAGGTATGTTTTAAACTGTGCTTTTTTAAGCTCCCTTATTAGTGGCAGAAAAACTTTTCTTTTAGCTAATACCATGGAAGAATAGTCATTGTCAAAATGCACAGTTGTTTCATTAATCTTAACAGGAGCTTTAGCCCAAGCAGATTTAAGAACCATCTCTTTATCAAAAGATGATAGAAATCTAACTATAACTGATCTAGGATAGTTTTTGTTAGAGTTAGTATTAGCTATAGATCTATGTGCTCTTTCGATACCAAAAGAGAATGCTTCTGGTAAATCTAAAGTTTTAGGGAGCCACGTTGTTAAAAAAGAAGTAATATTGTTACCTTCAATATTTTCTGGCAGTCCAAAAATCCTAATGTTATTGCGCCTAGATCTATTTTCCAGGTCATCCAGCTTTGTTTGTAAATGTGTATTTTGTTTCAGCAGAAACTCAATGTTGATTTCCTCTTCTTGTATTCTATTTTCCAGGTCATTCACAGCTTCTTCTATGCCTGTCATCTGGATCTTCTGTTGTTGCAGGTCCATATGTAACAAGTCTATTTGTTTTGTAGTTTTTTCTATGAAAGTGTCTATTTTAGTATCCATTTTATCCATCTTAGCAGTAAGTTGTTGGACTATAATTATCAGGGACTGCAGTTCTTTCTTGATGCTGGAGTCTTGAGAATTTGTCTTACTGGAACTCATTTCAGACTGATAAACTGACAGGAAAATTTCCAAAGTAAATTCTGACAGGAATATTATTAAGATTTCCTTTCTTTTTTAGATATAGTTCAAGAACTATATAAAACAAACATATTTAGAAAGAAAATTACTTCAAAAATTAATTTTTTAAGTAATTAATTCCTGTCAATGTAATGAAATGGGTGGAGCTGAAGAAATCTGCTGCTATCCTGTGTTCATCCTTGGCCACGCCCCCCCTTTCTCGCTACTCCTGATAAGCCACCCTGATGAAAATCGCTCGAAAGGCGCTGAATAACTTCCAGTTGACGTAAGTTAACACACTGACCTCTAGCCACTTCACACTAGAAAAAAGAACCCAGACAGCTTTTTCTCCCCACCCTATAACGCAGTGCAAGTTCTAACACATGGGGCAGGAAAGCAGTCTCCTTTTTATTAGTTAGAGGTTTATATCAAACTGAACCTTGTAATTGTTTCTCATGTACATAAAGGAAATCAAGTAAATGGAACTTTGAGTCTGTAACTCTGTAATCAGCAGCAATAGATGGGATGATTTGATAATGTTTGTAAGACACACAATATAAGGATGTGATGCAAGCAGGCCAGACCCACTCTGGGTCTTCCAATCACAATAAAGGTCACACCCCCACAACGATTGGGCCCCTTGAACACCCCTCTCTATTTTTGGTGTATAAATAGAAGTGTAAGTGCATATTGATTTTATTCATTGGAATGACGCTTTGGCTGGCTTGAATAAAGAACACCTTCGGAAAAGAGAGTAGAAGTGTCTGCGTATTTTTGCCCACTGATTTTGTCTTCTGAATTCTGTATACTGAGTTTTGTCTGGTGTAGATTTTTGCCCACATTTTTTGTTTTCTTTTCACTGAGGTTTTTTTTCTTTCCACTGAGGTTTTGTCTTATTCCACAGTGGGATTCACGGACATCCTGTCTGTCACTACCTCCATGGAGGCTTTGTCTGTACAATTCATAGGTAGGTACTAGGCTATTGGCCCTGGAGCCTATACAAGACCAGCCAAAAAGGTACCCTGGCTTTTGCCACCCAAGAAAATTATTTTGCTGTGCCACTGTTGAGCAGAGCCACAGAGGTGATCCCCGGGGTGAATTTCCTATTTCCCATCCAGTAATCAAGATTTTTCTTGAGGAGTGCTAATGAGGAGCTTTGTTTGATATAGATAGGTAGTTTATTCCAGAGTATGGGAAGTCTCTGGGACAGGGATATATCCCTCCGGCATGTTCTGTTTATTGTGCTGACAAGGTTTAGGTCCCTAGAGCGTGTAGCTTGGAGGGACTGGGATTTCTTTAAGTGGAGCATGTCCAACAGCTCTTGGTGTGTCATAGCTTTGTATGTTAGGCAGAGATCACCTCTGAGTAGGCGATATGCAACAGAGTAAAGCTGGAGTTTTTTGAGACGGTCTGCGTAGGGTATCTGTTTGAGGCCGGAAATCCTTTTTGTGAGGTATTTCTGCGGACTTTCCAGTTATTGTAGATGTCTTGTGAGGTACATACCAAAAGGGGTGTTGTACTCTATAATGGGTCTAATGAGTGATGAGTAGAGGGGAACAATGACCTCTTTTTTTCTGGATGAGAAACTTTTGTGATGAGGTGTGCCATGTAGAAGGATTTCCTGACTACTGTGGTGATGTGATTATCAAAGGAGAAACTATTGTCCACCTGTGTCCCAAGGTCTCTTATCACACTTTCAGTGTTAAGTATACTACTGCCTATGTTATTGTTCATGGGTACAGAGTTTTTACCAAAGGGGATGACAATGCACTTTTTGGCATTTGTGTTTCTTCTTTACAAGTAGCTGCCTGGCAATCCAGGTGTCCTGTCTTTTTGTCTTTACCAGAAGGTCCCTCTGAGATCAAGACACCCACAGCAGCCACCATTTCACCTAGGCTCAGCTGGCTCAGCACCACTGAACTAGGTTTTTCCATAGCTGCACTATAGGAGTATTTCCCAGAGGTATTTTAGTTTGTATTGTAAAAAATTACTTGTGTTACATCAAGACAGCTTTTAGCTGTAGGCTAGGCTCATTACAATGTATGAGGTTGCTTTCGATGCTTTAAATAGTTATTGAAAACTTAATCTGATGAAGTCCAGCTCTTATCATAAATTAAAGTTGAGTTATTCCAGTAACTAAGCCTGTTTGAGTTTGTTTATTCAGTACCTTCATAGAGGAGGAATTAACATCTGAAGTTTTGGACTGTTTATAATGGTTGATTAATACTGTAACATTTAAATGTTTTTTATTTTTCACAAATAAATAAGTGAAGTCAGCTCTCTATGTTAATCCTGGGAACAGCTATCTCCTCGCATCTGTGTTATGGTTTTTGCTCATAGGATATTACTAAGATAAAGGCTTTAGACTCCTCACAGTCCTAGCCATTATTACCTAAATTTACCCAATTTTCAGTTCCTAAAGGCTAGAGGATAGTTTAGGTCTGTGCTTATACCTCTGAGTATTTTACAGACTGCCCCTGTCCATAAGGGATATGGGAACATGCCCAGGAGAGAATTTATGATTCCTCATCCATTGTTCTAAACTACATTTGAAGAGGTTCAGGCAAAGGCTCTGCTTTATCTGAATAGTAAGCCTATTCCAGAGAAGGGGGTAATCTCTGAGACACATATATATATCTCCCCAACATGTTTTGTTCATGTCAAATACCAGGTTTAGATCCCAAGATCAGGTGACCCTGATGCACTTTGTTTTGCATATGTGCAACAGTTACATCATGGGTGGGTATTGGACTGCCTTGTAGGTTAGGCATAGATCATCTCTTAAGAGTCAGTAGAGACAGAGTAAAGGGATAGGGCATTTAGCCTTTCCATATAGGACATTTTGTTTAAGCCCTGTATATATATTTTAAGGAACTCCTGAGGGCACTCCAATTATTGCAAGTTCCTTGTCAAGTACATGCCAAAAGGTACACTGTACTCCATTATTGGTCTGATGAGGGGCAAGTACATTGGGACTATATCTTCCTTGGATCCGGATGCCATCCCTTTACTTATAAGCTGTACCACATAGAAGGACCTCCTCAGCACTGTGGACACATGGAGGTCAAAGTTCAGGCTACTGTCTGTCTGTGTGCCTAGATCTCTTACCTTTGACTCCATTCTTAAGGGTGTGTTATTAATGTTATATTTTGCATGGATATTTGACTTCCCAAAGGATATGATTATACATTTTTTGCATTTAGTTGTAGCCCATGACTCTGGCACCAATTTTTTGTCTGAGTCAGACCCTTATGGAGGATATATATGTCACTGGGGGATTCAGTGATTACCCCCAACTTGCAGTTGTCAACAAACTTAGTTAGGCAAAGGACTTCTACATTAGCTTTGACTTCAAAGAACTATATTCTAAGCAGAAGAGGTCCCAGCACTGATCTGGTTGCATCTGAATTCACCCACTCTAACAAGATGTGTCCTGTGCATGAGCCATTTGGCTATCCATCTGATGACGTAGAGATTTATGCCTGGTTCTGTAAGTTTAACTATAATAGTGAGGAATTGGGTCAAATGCCTTAGCCAGGTCAAGGTAAGCAGTATGTACTATCTTACCTCATCCATGGCCCTAGTGACTTTGTCAAAGAAGTCCACCAGACTGAACAGGCATGACCTGCCCCTGACAAAACCAAACTGGGTTGGGTCCAGTGTTTAGAGGTTTTCTATGCCGTTATTTATAAGATGCATGATTATTCTTTCCATGGCCTTGCATGTAAGACTAGTCAAACTTATGGGTCTGTAATTCCCTAGGTCTGTTGATGGTCCCCCTTTATGCAGAGAGATGACTGTTGCTGTCCTCCTCTCTACTGTGACAAAGCCAATCTGCAGGCTGTGGTTAAATACAGAGCTTAGTGGCCCTGATAGGTTCTGTTTCAAGCTATTGAAGAGGCATCCTAAAATATTGTTGGGACTCATCAAAGCTGTGTTTTTAGCTTTAGACAGTGCAAAGAGAAATGTTCTTTGGTGATAACAGGTATAGGAATGATAGAGGGTATTTCTTTGGGGGAAAGTGGAATTTATGGGGAGTTGAAATTTGACCAAGATAACAAACATAACTGAAAAATGATTTATGGTTATCCCTAGCTTAGGAGGCTATTTTTACTCAAATATTTGCTTTTGAAGACTTGACTAGCCCCCTAATTTGATTGTTTAGACTAATGAGTGAGTTTTGCTCTGTTGTCCACATTCTCTTGTAGGCATGATTTTCTTTGTTTTGTTGTACAACCAATTTATACCATAGGTCCACCAGGGTTGCTTGTTTTTGCCATTTGTCAAAGGCTTATTTTGGCCTGATTTTATGCAATTGTTTATATGGATGTGCAGGGCTTTTGTGTATGCCTCCACATAGACTCCTGTGTTTTCTGGGTATGGGGGATCTTGGAAATTAGCTATGCCATTACTTAATAGGAGGTAGTTTGCTTTAGAAAAGTTCTTAAAGTTTTGGGGCTAGGTGGGAGTTCTAGTTTATATTTACTTCAAGATAGACCACTTTGTGTTCTGATTTAACCAGTGAGCACATTACACTTTTGGGGGAAGGGGTGCAATGCTAGTTGTGAGTACCACGTCTAAGATATTTGTACCACTAATGGGAGTGCAGATTATCTGGTTCAGGACATTTTGCATTGACAAAGTCTAGACATCTTTGAGTCTGCATGGTAGTGGTCATGTGTTCTCCCAGTTAATGGAGGGGTATTTGAAATCACCCATGAGTATGGTATTAGGGTGAAAGGTATGTGATTCTAGTAAATTCAGGTATGATGCATGTTTCATAGCAGGGTACCTGTAGCTAGGAAGCATATGGCAATAGAGTTTTTCTGTGGTAAGCTGGACATGGAGTAGCTCAAGCATGTCATATTGTTTAACCAATCTTGAGGTGTGCTTGTCCTTTATGTAGATGGATACACCTCCACTTTTTGTCCCTTCATGTACACTGGGAGATCGGAATGTGTGAAAGGCATTATAGCCATCCACTGCTGGGGTACTTTCTGTGGCTTTGAACAACATTTCTGCAATTGCATAGACATCAGTATTCTCCAGAATGAGGAGCACTTCCAGGATATGCAGTTTTTTGTTGAGTCACCTAACACTGAGCAGTAATACTTTAGCTTATCCTGAGAAAATGTGGCTATGATGAAAGGTTTGTCTGTTTGACAATGACTGAAAAAGGTACTATGCTGTGGATACTATTTGACCAATATCCAAAAACCTAGTGGTGACAGGTGAAGACCATATCTGGCAAAGATGTGTTGCCTGTCAGTCATGTTTTCCCAGGCTGACAAATATTGGACCCCTTTGGAATAACACCAGTAGCTAACCCCATTATTAAAGTCGATCATTTTCTGTTGGTATTGTGACATCATCCTTGGAGACAGTAGAATGCTACACAATGCTAGGCTCATACCTGCCTGCCTGTGACACATATTCTGAGAGTTGAATCATGTCTCTATTCATATAGTCCAGGGAGGTACATCTCAGGGCATTTATGCCCACAAAGATTTTGACTGAGTCATACTGGTACTTGGGGTTTAGTGACCTGAGTGCTTGCATGATCTGGTGAATCTTGGCCCCTGACAGGCAAATAACTGTACCCTTCTCCTTATCCAGGCTGGTGAGAGAACATCAGTCTGTCTCACAATGGAGTATCCAATGACCAGAATATTGGCTTGTGTGGTGTTACGCCTTATGGGCTTGGTAGCTGAGACAGAATAAGATGTGGTTTTTATGTGTTGTGGTGAGTGTTGCCTCATTTGTGTGCCTGTGGATTTTCTGAGGACTGCTGCTGTGAGGCCTTTGAGGTTTGGTAAGTTACCTGTGAGCACCTCCGCATATGTCGGTCTATGTGTCTGGTCCTTTGTAAGTGTGGTGAGTGTTGTGTGTGTGTATCACCAACAACCTCTTTGGCATATTTTTGTGTCTGTATGTGGGGGTCTATATTAGATAATCGAACTTTCAAAAGTTCGACTGTCATATGGTCGACACCATATGATCTAACTTTTAAAAGTTTGAAAATCTAATAAAAAAAGAAACTACACAAATAACCTACCTGGCTGTGGCCCGCACACCCCTCGCTCTTTAAATATACCAACTCCGAGATCACACTACAGTGCAGAAAAGGGAAATCTTCCCATTCCACTCTGTACAGAGTTCTCCGTTAAAATGTTCGAACTTTCAAAAATGCAGTCATAATTCAATGGTGTTAACCATATGACAGTCGAACTTTTGAAAGTTCGATCATCTAATATAGACCCTGTATGTCAAACTCCTGCCTCCAGTGACATACTGTAGTTGTCTGTTTCAGAACTAAGTGGTTGTCAGTGTACATGAGGCAATTGTTACATTACCTCAGGATGGTCATGTCCACCAAGGTAGATGCAGAGGTAGCAGGAAAGTACCTAGCCATGGTTACAGGTCCTTAATATGGGATTTACAAAGGAAAATAATGGGGGGCATTAGCAACCAAATGAGGGATGGGTGCTTACTTAGTGTAATTTACAGCTAACCTAGCCTACAATGCTGCCCAGTGCACAAACCAGTTGCTCTTTGAGCAGTGCTAGTTCTGAGTGCTGTAATAATGTAATCTAGAGCTAATCTAATGTGGCAATTACTAGTTGCTCCTTGTGTAGAATGGACTGTGGAAAATTTCAACGGTACTTGTTATAGGGAAAGTACAACTTCTAGTGATTGTGTATATACAGGGCACCACTGACTGCTGCTGAGCAAAGAGCAGCATCAGTCAAATGTGAGGCTTATAAACAAGCAGAAAAAAGCCAGTTTTAAACTAGGTATGCCGCAGGCCAACCAGCTAAGCACACAATAAGCCTCCCACCAGCAATTCCCAGTCATTTAGGTGAAATCAGCCCTGTCCTGCCATACATGTGCAGACTTTGATCTTCTTCATGTAAAATGACTGGTTTGGAGCCCAGGTATTTGGGAACCACAAAAATAATGCCTAAAATCACTGAAAACAGTAGATACAGTGTATTTAGAGTATTACAAATTCAGAACAGTAGCCCATATAGCAGTGAAAAAAATGCAACTTAAAACTCTAAGCAAGTTCAAGACAAACAGTATACAGCACATAACTCTTTGAGAATGCAATGAAAACAAGCAATAAAAGTGCAAAATAACAATTGATTTAATTTCCCCACCAATGATGACTTCTGATGCAAGGAAAACACTCAGTCTCTCTGGTGTCATCACCAAATGATGAGCTACTTGGGAAAACTGAGTCAGGACTCAAGCAAACGTGAGGCTTATAAACAAGCAGAAAAAGCAAGTTTTGTATTTGTTCACCCTGTGACTCACGTTTTGTGATAAACAGGGTTCCTGGATGTGAGGTGGATTCACCAGAGCCATTGGTTTAATATGGCATAGGTAACAGTATAACTGTCTTTGAACATCCAAAGAATGAATCAGAAACTCTGCTTTATTGGAATGGTTAGGAAAAAAAACATTGTAAATTGGATATTCTGATACAAGTCTAATTCAGAGGTGACCTTAGATAAAAAACAGGGAATAGGTCTGAATAAACTCTATTTTTATGAAGAAGAAAAAAAAAAGAAAAAAAGAATAGATACACAGGGATCTACAGGAGACAGCATGATTCTGAAGTCTCCCTGGACAAAAATATTGCAACTAGGAACAACATTTTTTTCAGGGGAAGTGCAAGTAGAGGCAGGCTTGAATGGAGATTGAGTGACAGCCTCTAAAACAAATCTGAATTTCTATAGAGGAGAGATATTTAAGGGGGGGTCTCAAAAGAAAGTTCCTTTATAAAAGAGCTTTAGAATCTTTTTGGGAAGATAAGGATGTAGAGTTGAAGCCTTAGTGAAAATTAGAATTGAGCCTTCATTATGTTATAACTAAAGCCATTGTCAAACATGTCTTCTAAACGTCTGAAGGGCTGAAGACAGGTGAGCAGAAAAGAAGTCCTGTCGTTTGTGTACTGCCCAAAGCAAGAATAGTTTACATTTACTCTTGTAGATCTTTCTAGTGGTGTATTTTTGAGAGGCTGAGAGAATCTGAATGACCTTCGAAGAAATGGAAGAATCATTTGCCATCAGCTGAATTGGAGAAAACATATGGTCATTTTCAATGAGGAAATGCCCATGTGAGGCTTGTTAGAGGGGTTAGAAAACAGATCCAGAAAGGATGTAGTAAACAGAGCTGTTTCTTTAGATAAGGCTACAGCATCGGAAACCAAATTTGTATGTAACAAAAGGTTGCAATGAGGATAACTGAGACCTTGCACAATTGAAAGAGGAGGGAAAGTGTAAATGAGTCCAGATGGCCAAGGATGAACCAGAGTTTCCCCTGAGTGTCCATCCCTGTGGTTGGATTAGGATAAAATGATTGACTTCAACAATTGGCTAAGCTTCTGGTGGCATTCTAAGGGGATCCAGTATCTGTCTGCCTGGGATGACATGATCAACAAGCCACGATGCTTTACCAGAGATGGCCTGCACCTGTTGCCCCTGGGATTCCGGATACTGGCTAAGGCTCTAGCCACCCCTATAGTGCCTTTTTTAGGCAAGGTTCAAATGACAAATTCACCACCCTAACAGGTACAGGCAAGAAGAGTCTGAGGGTATTGCTACTCAATGCTAGAAGTCTAAACCTCAAAATGCACTCTCTCGAGGCACTCCTTAAAATGGAGAACATCGACATCTGTACAGTGACAGAAACCTGGTTCAAGGCTCCAGAGAGTACCCCTGCATTACCAGGCTATAATTCATACCACACCTTTCGGCCACCTAACCTGGACCGAAATACTAAAGGCGGAGTCATGTCCATATTCATTAAGAATATCCACACCTCCAGGCTAGTTGCTCAGCATAATGCATCTGAGATTATCCAAGTGCAACTAACTCTGGGCAAGACCACAGTCCAAATTGTAGCTTGCTACAGATCCCCACCATGTCCCAGGATTCCCATTCCTCATTTCTTAATACACTGGAAAATATTAGGGTACAACCTAACACCCTAATAATGGGTAATTTCAACTACCCTACCATTAACTGGGAAAACTACTCATGTACCAACTCTTGTGCTCAACATTTTCTGAAATTCATAAATTCCAATGCCATGGATCAGCTTATCCACACCCCTACCAGGGGCAGCAATATCTTAGACCTGGTTATTACCAACATGGGCAACCGGTGCTCCACACCAGAAATCAATTCCTCGTTGGTCAGATCCGACCATAAGCTAATCACCCTAGACATCCACATCCCTCCCCCACCCCCCATTAGGGAAACCACAGTAAAAAATTTCTCCAAAGCCAACTTCACGCTTCTTAAGACAGAAGTGGCAAACTTCACGACACCCATGCTGACGGCCAATAGAGGTATGACTGCTGAATCCTACACAAATGCACTTTATAAGCACTTACATGAGTGCATGGATCGTGCAATCCCTAACAAAACCAAGATGCTATCCTCCAAAAAACGGAAGCCAATCTGGTGGTCCCCTGCCATAAACAAACTCTACAACAGAAGAAAGAAACTGTTGCAAAAAAGAGTAAAATCCCATGAATGGAGAAACTACCTGGTCAGCTTCAGTATGAAGCTGAGATCCCTCATAAAATCCTCCCAAGCTAGTTATGAAAACAAAATCGCCACTGACTCTAAAGACAACCACAAAGCATTCTATAGCTATGTCAAGAATCTCAATGGCAACACTCAGATCTGCTCTGTGTTACAGCACAATGGCACTAAATATACCAATAGAACGAACGGATATTGCCAACATCCTGGCAGATAGGTTCAGTGCTAATTTTACCCCTCTGTCATCCCCTAAATGGTCCATCTCTATACCAGAAGAATGCAAACTTCTTGTAATCACGACTGCACAGGTAAAAAACACACTATCCAAAGCCAAGAACACAGCATCCATGGGACCTGACGACATCCCAGGCTGTGTTCTACATGATCTACAGAACAAACTGGCACCCCACCTAAGTACCATGTTCAATCATAGCCTCACCTCAGGCTTTGTGCCCACTGAATGGTGCACAGTGACAGTTATCCCACTCCACAAAGGGGTAGCCACCACAAACCCTGGAAACTACCCCAACTTTAGCCTAACGAGTCTGGTCTGCAAGGCTATGGAGCATGTCATCATGGAACTTATAAACAATGACATTGGGAATCTCCAAACTCAGGACCCCACCCAGTTCGGGTTTGTAAAACGTAGATCATGTCTCCTAAACCTGATAAACTTCTTTGAAGCAGTCACCAAAGCCATAGATGAGAGTAAGATGGTTCACACAGCCTATCTAGATCTCGCCAAGGCTTTTGACACCATCCCCCACTCTGGAATTATAGATAAACTCACTAAATTAGGTATAAATCCCTATGTCACAAGATGGGTTGCCAACTGGCTCACTGACAGAACCCACACTTTGAAAGTAGCAGACTCCAAATCAAGCTTCAGACCAGTGACAAGTGGAGTACTACAGGGTTCAGTCCTGGGTCCTCTGCTGTTTGGTATCTACTTCTCTGAAGTACAGGCCAACACAGAAGGTCTTTGGCTAATGAAGTTCGCAGATGACTGCAAACTAGGAGCCATAATCAAAATTCCAAAATATGTGGACATCCTACAAAAGGGCCTTGCTGAGACAGATGCCTGGTGTCAAAGCCATGGCCTCAAGCTCAATGCCAAAAAGTGCATTGTCATTCCATTTGGTAAAAACTCAATACCCATGAACTACCACATAGGTGGTAGTCTACTTAACACTGAAAGTGTGATAAGAGACCTTGGGACACAGGTGGACAGTAGTCTCTCCTTTGATAATCACATTGCCACAGTAGTCAGGAAATCCTTCTATGTGGCAGACCTCATCACAAAAGGTTTCTCATCCAGGAAAAAAGAGGTCATTGTTCCCCTCTACTAGTCACTCATTAGACCCATTATAGAGTACAATGCCCCTTTTCGTATGTACCTCACAAGACATCTACAACAACTGGAAAGGCCACAGAAATACCTCACAAAGAGGATTACCAGCCTCAAAGAGATGCCCTATGCAGACTGTCTCAAAAAACTGCAGCTTTACTCCGTTGCATATCACCTACTCAGAGGCGATCTCTGCCTAACACACAAAGCTATGTCAAGCCCAGAGCTTTTAGACATGCACCACTTAAAGAAATCCCAATCCCTACGAGCTACACACTCTAGGGACCTAAACCTCGTCACCATAATAAACAGAATATGCTGGAGGGATAGATTCCTGTTCCAGAGACTTCCCATACTCTGGAACAATATATCAAACAAAGCTCCTCATTAGCACTCTTCAAGAAAAATCTTGATGATTGGATGGGAGATAGGAAATTCACCCTGGGGATCACTTCTGTGGCTCTGCTAGACAGTGGCACAGGAAAATAATTTTCTTGGGTGGCGAAAGCCAGGGTACCTTTGGCTAGACTTATATAGGCCCTAGGGCCAATAGCCTAGTACCTACCTATGAACCTATGACAAAATAGCTTTTTTGTTTCTGAAGATGTAAAAAAATCACTGCTAGGCTGCTCTCAGCAGCAAAATACTGAACTGTTTATGAAATGAGGGACCATTCATGAGGCATCAAGATACAGTGTCTAAGCCTGATGCTAGGAGGTTGGTTTGAATTATTATATGCTTTGCAATCAGAATGTGCTGTGAAGATATCATCTATTCTCACCCTCTCATGGGCTCTCAGCAGAATGAAATTAATAAGATAGCAGAAACTGGGGAAGTTCAAGCCATTGAAGAGAGTTTAAAGAAATGCAGTGGTGTGAGTTGTATGGGGAGTTAGTAATGAATCTGGCTATTTTATGGTAAGTCTGTTGCAGTTTGTTTAGAGTGGACGCCTGGATATTGGTAAGAACTGGGGCGGCATATAAGAGGGAGGGGAGGTCTAGATTCAGGGGTTAGGAATTTTTTGTTCCGATATAGCAGACCTAGTTTCTGGTTTGTTTTTCTTATACATTGGAGTATGTGTAGGTTGAACTTGAGTTCATCATCAATAATGACCCCTAGGAGTTTTGTGTGGGTATCAGGTTGGATATTTGTATTGTTAGAAGATGTAATAAAAAAGGTGGTTTTGTGATGAGAAAGAGAACGGGGAAGGAAAAGTAGGAGTTTGGTCTTTTTGGGATTTAGGATCAATAGGTTGTGAGAGAGCCATTGTTCAGTGGATAGTAGGGCCTGTTGGGTCAGGGAGTGTAGTTCAGGAATGTTATTTGAGATGGATATAAGTGTGGATTCATCGGCATACTGAATAAGGGAGGATTCTTTGCATGAGGTGTAAAGATCATTGTTGAAGATGTTAAACAAAAGGGGTCCCAAGATGGAGCCTTGGGGAACACCAGTGGAGATGGGAAGGAAAGGTGAGGAGGATGAGAGCCATTTGACAGATTGTTCCCTGCCAGATAGGTAACTATTAAACAGGCAAGTGCGGAGGGGGATAGGTGGAGATTTGCGAGTTTGGATAGTAGTAAAGGATGAGAGACAGTATTGAAGGCTTTGGAGAGATCTAGGAAGATACAGGAAATGAGTTTATTGTTGTCTAGGGCCTCTGCAATGATATGAGTGAAGGAGAGGAGGGCAGTGGTGGTGCTGTGGTGAGGACAAAATCCATGTTGGGTAGGAGTAAGTAAGTGGTGTCTGAGGAGGTGATTGAGAAGCTGTGACTGAATACATTTTTCTAATATCTTGGAGAGGGGGGACAGAATGGCAATGGGTCAGTAGTTTGAGGGGTCAGTGGAGTTTCCACCTTTATGAAGAGGGATAGTGAAAAAAGATTTCCAAAGGGTGGGGACAGTTGATTCCAGAATAGATCAATTAATTAGTATAGATACAGGATAGGCAATTGAGTCTGCAGCAAGTTTGAGGAATGTAGGAGATAGATTGTCAGTGGAAGGAGAGCAATGTTTTAGCTTGAGTAGTAGAGATTTGATGTAAGTAATGGGAACTGCTACCAAGGTGTTGTCCATGTGGATTGAGGTCAGACTCTGGTAAAGAAGTTCTGTTCAGCCTGCAATGTAATGCAGTGTAAGAGGACTGCCTTTATTTCTAGGTCATTTATGTGATCATTGTCGTCTTGTTGAGACCACATCCCTTGGAGTGTTCTCCCCTTGAAATTTCCCCACACTGCAGAGAAGAGACATTCTTAGTGACTGTGGTAGATGGGAGAGTTAGCATGAAGGGTTGACTTACTGGTACTGAGGAAGACTGTATCCACCATAGTAGATGTTGTTTACAAACTGAAGATGTATAGCAATACTGAGATGGTGAAGAAACTGAAACAACTGGATGCTGAAGATCCACCCTTAACTCTCATGTGAAATCTGACATCAGGGACTGGAGTCATTGAGGCTACCATCATACCTAATACTTGAAGTGACAGAGAATCTGGAGGAAAAGTCACTTTAAGGAGCAAGGAAATGATGGTCCTGGTAGAAAGAAGTCTGTCATTTGGAACTTCTGAAGTATTTAACCACATGCTCGGATGGCATCTAATGATCCTGAAAAATAGATAGGGCTGCAGCCTGGGTTTTGTGAGATTCGTGGACATGCCCAAGCACAGATACAAATGAATCAAATGGTTTCTTGAAAAGATAAGGGATTTTTTTGTTGTGGTGGCAAGGAACCAGATGTCTAGGTTAAAAAACACACAATACCCTTTCAGCCGGCGATGATCTGTTACTAAAAACATAAAGTTGTGAGAGTGAAAGACAACATTTGAAACTAGCAATGATTGGCTCCAGGCTGGAAGTAATGATAACTTCTCAATAGGTCTGCAATCTTTATGTGGAGATAAGCCTCCTGAAAATCTTTTGAGCACATCCAGTGTCTTTCCTACAACCAGAAGAAATGATTTCAGAATGGGACTTTTTTTTATTTTACATAATAGTATAGATCTCTTAAGTCTAAAATGGGCATGTGGAAGTGTCCCTTCTTTGTAACTAAAGTAATCTGTAGTAGACCCTGGGGCCAAACTGGTCTGGTGAAATGTCATAAATGGCTGTTTTATGAAGAACATCTGAGTGGTGTAAAGGCATACTCAAATGGCAGACAACTTCTCCTGTTCATTTTTCATCAAATTCTTCTTGTCTTTAGGACCAAATGATGAGGTCCCATCATAAGGGGGATTTTTAAAGGACACCTTCATACGGTCCACAAAGTCACATACACACAGCCAGGCACGGCAAGCCATAACAATGATGGTGCCTACTGCCCCAACCACTCCATCCACCATGTTAAATCGTAGCCTCATAGAGAGGTTGGTAATATACATCAAAATAGCCATCAGTACTCACTAACTAAAGTGTCTAGTCTAGGAGATATTTGCAGAGAGTCAAGTGTTTGGACCACTACATTCTCTGGAATCTTGTCATGTGGATTAAGTAGTCATGTGACTGCAGAGAAAAGTTTCCCAGGGTGTAAGCATGCTTCTTTGTCCAGTCCATCATCCTGGACTCCATGTTAGGCGGATGGAAAATGAAGCTTTCCTCTGAAGATTCTTTCTTAGTGACTGTCACAATAGTAACTGAATCAATCCATAAGAGTGCCTTTCCTGCAGTGCAGTCTTTACCTGGACAGGCAAAGAGTTTTGCTGGGCTTACAGGTTATGTGTTCAGAGATGTCTGGCTCCCACCATGTCTTCACCATCTCCAGGCCAGTCATTCATTTGGTGGAGAGAACCACCATTGAAATAGAGATGGTGGACCTGAACACCTCAAATAACACTTCCTTATGCAGGAAAGGAGCTCAGAGGGCCAAGTATCCCTCTGTTGGCATAAATTTCAATATTCTGACAAATCACTTCTCACCTTACATGTCCAATTTCTGGAGCCTGGGGTGAATCTTCCAAAGTCTCAAATGTGTCTTGGGCTCTTTGTTGAAGTCTGAGTTCAAGACGTTCAGTGCTTCACTGTCATTTGGATTGAGGATGAAGAGTCAAGGACTCATATAGAATGATGAGCAAAGGAGGAACCAAGATAGATGGTGCATTCCCTCCTTGCATTGTGGGAATCGGTGCTGATCCTCTCAAAGAACTCAAATACAGATATGAATCTTAATGTGTCCAAGAAAGCCTGAGTTGGAATCAACCTTAACCTTGAAGAAGAAGAGGCAGCTGTCATTGACAAGGGAACCCAGACAACAATGGACCAGTTTGGTCTATTATTGAAGTCAGTGCTAACATCTCAGAGTCCAAAGTTCCTGATGCTGAGAATGATACCTAGTGAGTTCACTCTGATGATGGATCCAAGGACTCAGCACTGAAAGTCTAGTGCTTAGACCGATTCAATACCAAGGGTATAGATATTGAGTGAGTTCGAAGCAACTTTATCACTTATGGATCAGACATAACCATTAACAAGGGATAATGTACTGTGATTGTAATTGGTTCTGAGACAAATGACATCATGGCATGTGCTGAGGAAGGAACAGAACTAATCCTAGTCTGCAGGTCAACACTCTCTACCCTAGAAACAGAGATGGATGGGATGACAGCCATATTTATCTGTGCCTTGACAAAAGCCCACACAATGTACTTGGTAGACTTAAGTAAGCAGATGGAGGGGGAATGGGAGCAGATGAACTTTGAGAGTTCCTTCTCAGAGGACTAGCTACAGGTGCATTCCTCCTTGAGGACCTATCAGAAATGGCAATACATTTAATGAAAATGGCCACTAGAAACAAGGGCTTAGATAAGGATGACTCCAAGAAAATCAGAACTGAGGCCTCATGGGAGAGGGAAGACTTTTATGCCATAGAGGAGGGATTTATAGCAGGATTATCTTGTCTTTTTCTTTACCTCATTTCTCTGACTCCATCTTCCTCTTCTTTTTCCCTTTTCTTTCCAATTTTCTTATCTTGCTTGTTTCCAGAATTGGAAGGAAGGAAGTCCTCTAAAATCAGTTTACTGTAATGTTCAAGTAGGCAGCAAGACAAAAAGACCTTGCAGATGTCATATGATGTCTGCAGATGTTCTAGCCCCAGACAAAGATATCAAGGTTATGCATGCGCTGGTGCAGAATATTGTATCTGTATTAGGCAGGCTTTTTAAAACCCAAAGCCTTGTCCACCATATGAAACATCATTACACTAAAGCAGAGATTTAGCTGGTGTAACTAATGCCCTGTGCCGACTGTCCTATGAACTTGCACCCCACCTCCACAATGTAAAGCAAAAAAAAAGAAAAAATCTTCAGGTTACTGTAGGAAGCCAGTTCAGCTAATCATGCCCAAGAAATCCAAGCATCTTCCCCCCAACTCTCAACAGAAGAGCAAAAAACCATCTTTGGATATTACTGTTGGAAGATGACTTGACTTGTTACATTAATTCAACATGAATCCACAGCCCCCAGCTCTACGACTGAAGAGCAAAAAAAAAAAAAAAAAAAGAAAGAAAAAACTCATTGAACTCAAGTGCCTTTCTATATCAGCATTTTAGTAGAGGAAATGCAGAACTAGCCTCTCAGTCTTGCCACCTAACACTTTGAGCCTGGGGCAATCGTAAAGCACTAGAAAAAATGCAAGGCATCCCATACAATATATGCTTAAAAAAAAAAAAAAGACTACATGCAAAACAACACACACTGAAAGGAAACATCAGAACAGCAAATATAAAGATTATCATCACTAAGTATAGAAAGGTGATAAGGAGTATTAATTCTTTTACTAATCAGGAGTGAGGGAGGGGGTAACAAAATACTTTTTTCATACTATAAGGTAGTAAAGCTAGACTTCTAATTGTGTGATATATTAAACCTCTTGCATCAGAGGCCTCATGGGATATATGCAAATCATCATTTAAGGATATAACGTGCTTCAGCTAAATAGCAATTCTGAACATCCATGACTTTTTCTTTAATTTTAAGTATATTTATGGATATTTTTTGGCCATTAAAGCAACGCCCCTCTAGCTGCAGACATGAATTTTGCCACCTTCTTATGACATTATTAGTACAGCATAAGAGAAATGTTTGACTTTTGGCAACACAGGGTTGTCATACCCAGCTGATATTCATAAACTTTAGGGTATCTATAAAATATCCCAGCTAACAAACTAAAACAAAGAGTACAAAGGTCACACACATAACCAACTGGTTAAAAAACACAAAAAGAAAAATCTAGCAAAGCTATACTTCTAACTGTGTGATACCTTAAACCTCTTGTATCAGCGGCCTCATGGGATATATGCAAATCACACTTTAAGGATATCAGGTCCTTCAGCTAAATGGCAATTCTGAATGTAAATGACTTTTTCTTTTACTTTCATTTTTAAGTCTTGGCTTTAATGGCCTAAAATTGTCCATAAATTACACTGAAAACCAAGAACTGACAAGCTTGAAAAACTGCATGTTGTTTGGGACAGCGCATGAACTCAGACTGAGAGAATTTCTCTAAAACAGTTTTTCTGTGACAATTAAAATGAAAACTAGTCAGATGGCTGGATTCAGGAGGAACTTAACCATGAATTTTAATTGCTGCAGCAAAAAGAGCCAGTTAAAACAATTCCAAAAAATAGTGATTCAGAGGCATAATAACTGCCACGAGAAAAGACCTCATCATGGACTAATTTGCATATCTCTGAATAACATGGTGATTGTCACAAGTACTAATATGCACTTTGCTGCTGTCATTCACAGCTATCAGGCAATGCCCTGTTTTGGTACTGTCATTCACAGCTATCAGGCAATGCCTTGCTTTGGTGTGTGTGTCCCACATATTGACCCCCCCCCCCCACACACACACACACACACACACACACACACACACACACACACACACATGCATAAATACTCTCAGCTGCAGGTTGTACAAAATGTCTATGATTACCTAATACTTACTGTCCCTCATCACTAGCCCGTCAACAATGCCAGACCTTAGAGTTTTGTACTTCTTATTGTTCATGTAGAGCTGTCTGCTGCAAACAGACACACACAGGCACTAACATGACACCACTCATGCCTCTAGAGACACCAAAAACTGCTGGCACACACCTACACACACACGCATATACACACACACACACACCTGTTACTACCTGTCCACTAAACTCTGAGCACTGTCTGTCCTTTTGAAAGTAGTGTGCAAATACAGCCTATTGGCTATGTTAATTAACACCACTGATTTCATTAATTCATGTAGACTAATAGTAGACTAGACTGTGAATAACTATGCTGCATAAATGCCTTACTGCAGTCATTTCCAGGAGAGAGCACATGACTAACTATCATATGCTACTCCCACAGAATACCTCATTAATAATGCAGTAAGCCACGGAGACAGCCCACCGCACTAATTCTATAGACCATGTAGAATCAGTGTTGTAGGTCTGTCTAGGTATTGGAATGGGCTATTGCCAGAGGAAAATGAGTTGTGTTAGGGCTAGCATTGCTCCCTGACTTCTTTAATTTGAACATGAGCATTTGGCTGAGTTCAACTATGCTACAGGCGTAGACCTGTTGCATGCCCTTTTTTACATTTGTGAATAACTCTGGTGTCTTGTTTTGCCTCAGTTGCATAAGTGTGATGACTCATGTTAACAATTTTGCTCATTACCATGTCATTGTACAATGAGTATACATTTAATATGTACTGCATGGAAGCTGAAAAAGGGAAAAATGCAGAAGCTTCAGTTCTTCTATGATTTTAATTTTCATCTAGACCACAAAAAAAAAAAATAGAACAACAAAAATAATAGATGAAGAGTTGACTTTAAAGTGTATTACTACTTCTGAATCATTTTTCTGATGTCCTTAGAAAGGCCCATGAATGAAGCAAGTGAAGGAAATAAAGAGCAAAAGACGGATTAGAGATATTTTTATTGACAATCCAAAAGCCTATAAAACAAAGGATACATTGATTCAAGACACAGTTGAAAAAAATCTCACACTTTCAGTTTGCTATTTTTCACATCTTCCAGTAAGGCTATCATTTAGAAATGTGCATGTGAGATAACTAAATCACCATTAGCATAATGGAAAATGATGATAGTAGCAGTAAAAATAATGTGGTTACAACTTAAAAGCTTTATTGCAGTGCTTGTTACTACAATTTAGAATGCAGTTACAACCTAAGGAAAATACTATGTGGTGAACAAATCAATGCTGAAAAACCTTTCTAAAAAATATTTAATTTGCACAATAGCCATTCCTATTGAACTGTGTTGCACTTATGCATTTGCAAGCCAACACAAAAATACTGTGCAGTGATGTGATGTCTGGTAAGTCAGTTATTCTCTACTCTCAACTCTCTGAGAAGACTGATCTCTATAGCAAATGTAACAGATGAAGATGTGATGCATGTCCCTTCACATGAACAATGTATGCCTTTCTGAAACCACTGTGATGATGACCAGCTCTATTTTCCTGTTTAGGGAATACAAGCCAACATGTCCATTTTATGAAAAGAAATCGGCCTTTGAGCTTATTGTGTTGCATCAATAATCACAAACGTCTTTGTCATTCAGTCAGAATGATTTACACTCAAATGTGTTTCAACAGCAAATCATGGACATTTGTATCACTGGTTCTGTGTATTGCTAGGAGAAAGTATATTATGTCATCTAACATCTGTACTTTACATTAACTCACAGCTAGCTATATAGTTAATATATGGAATCTGTGATATCTGTATGAACAATCCTATGTTGCATTCAGGAATAGCTGAAACATGTGCTATACTGTAGATTGGTAAGGGATTGTATACATAATAACCACTGCCAAACATATGCAAACTTCTAGACATAGAGGTTAAACTTAATAGTAGGCATTAGCAAAGAACCAATCTTGTTTAACACTAATATGCATTATAATCCCTATCCTCCAAAACTAAACTGTCATTTTTTTACAAGCTAACAGTTTTAGATAGATCAAATATGATGTGGTCATTTGTGGTTATGATCAAATTAATGACTGTTTTTCTTTTTAGATGGAATGAATAATTTTTATATATAAAAACTCCATATTTGTACTTTAACAAATAGATATTTGTAATAGTAATAGCTGTCAAAAACAGTAATCTCTTGTTTCTTGTATGACTGTATTTTATGTTTGTGAAGATCAGCTACCTGAGTGGGTAACTCATCCAGGGACAAGGAGGTCATAACATCCCTGTATTCTTCTCTTATAAGACTAATTATTGAGTACAACACACCTTTCGGCATATACCTCACAAACCACATGCAGCAACTGGAGAGATCACAGAGGTTCCTCACCAGGAGAATCAAGGTCCTCAAACATCTGCTCTACACAGATAGGCTAAAAGCCTTGTCCCTCTACTCAGTCTCATGTAGACTCCTCAGAGGTGACCTCTGTCTGGCATAAAAAGCAATCTCAGACACCGCCTTGATGGGACTGCTGCATATCCACAAGTCAAGCTTCAATCAAGTAACCTGCACATGTGACCTCAACCTGATCTGTGACATCAATAGGACTTGTTGGTGGGACATATTTGTGTCCCAGAGACTCCCCTTCTGTGGAATAGACTTCCTCTCCACATCAAACAGAGTACCTCATTAACCCTTTTTAAGTGCAACCTGGATAACTGGATGGGGAGCAGAAAATACACCCGTGTTATTCCACCAGTGTCCCTGCTAGACAGAGGTATCAGGTGCTAACTTGTCAGAACATGGACTAAATTCTTGGATAGGCTTGTAAGGCCCTCAAGGCCAATAGCCTAGTAACTTCCTATGATCGTATGAAAATAAGCAGACACCTGAGCCTTTAGTGGTGTTGGACCATGAATGCTACCACTTCTTCCATCCTGTATTTAACTTTATTAATATAGTTATGAACCTGTTCAACTGACATTTGGCTAAAGGCTATTATCCATACAAAACGAGGGATAATCCTTGATGACACAGATTTGCACTTTTGGGAAAAAGCTGTTAAATAACAAATGTTTTTCAGTATTAGCTGAGCCAATTCCTTTTTATTATCCATCCTAGGTAATGACTACCTTAATGAGAAATTATAGTTTGTGTTTTGACATTGTGTCCTAAGTTGAAGCATCAGTCTGACAGAGTTTACACCTAAATTTAATCGCTCTGCTCCTGGTCTGTGTGCAGCCTTCTCCTTTCCCTAAAACATGAGTATGCCTCACCTACCACAAAACCCTTCATCCTGAAACATGAGACAAAGACAGGTAACACCCAGGCCACACCAACCATGACTTATCCTCCCCGTTATTTTGGCTAATTCCCTTTCCTGTCCTGCTTATATGGATTTAAACTAACCAACTGTAAAGGGGTATCCTATGTAATCAGTTTACTTCGGTGGCTGTAACTTAAGTAAGCTCTAGAAGCCCATCAACATGCCTTCTTTGTAAACTCTACTGAAAGGCTCTGTTTGGCTAAGTCTGACTCAACTTTTTCTTAAGGAGTGAGCTGAAATCCTGGCAGGATATAAGCCTGTTGCAGAGCCTTATAAAGCATGAATGCAAACTACTGAGCCTGCTAGACTTTTTCTCTTGAATCAGCAGATACTGTGTTTAAGGTTTGTACCATGTTTTTAAAGGATTTCAGAATAAGGAGTCACAGTATTTGGGAAAGAAGAGGTATTACATATTTTTCAGGAGTAACGTGAATCTGTTTCCTATCCTAATCAGTCTTTGAAGCACTGAGTTTCACTACCACCTATTCTATTCATAATATGCCCACCCCATACTAGACTAGTGTTATCTTAAAGCTATCTCCTTAACATTTCATTTATCCTAAATGCCTTGCAGTGAAAGACCAGAAGTAACATTGCCAACACTGCATATGCAGGATAATTGAAAGTAATAACGGGTATCCCTTCTATTAGCTGAGTTAAAAATGCCTTTCTGAGGGTTAGCTTTTGTCATTACAACTGCCAGAAACTCATGGCTAACCCTTGATTAGTCTATTAACTGCTCAATGCTTTGTGAAATTGACTTGTCTTTGGGATTGAAACACAAAATAAAAGGCTCCTAAATAGAGCTCAGCTGTTCAGAGTGCACCCCTGCCTGCCATGTATGTACTAGATATTGCAATAATAAGTTTAGATAGTGATGTTGATAGCTCTGATATAACCTAAGTTAAGTTTTCAAACTGCCTACAACTCTTGCTGTGTAAGTTCATTGTGTTAGGAGGTGATTAGTCTTTCATTAACCATTCCTTAGCATATCCCGCACCTTTTCTGTAATGGCACTCTACTGCCGCTGTACTTCTGGAGCCAGAGTCCTGGAACTTACAAGCTGTAAATGAGATAAGATTAGTCTTTCATTTACGATTCCTTACTATCTCCTGCACCCTCTTTGTAATGGCACTCTACTACCACTCAGATGTTGGAGCTAGAGCCCTGAAACTTATTAGATTTAAATGAGTTAAGCTGTCAGGTATGCTGCTATCCTTACCAACAGCATGCCTAACTGGAAATGATAGATTTGGCTTCAAACTATGCAAAAAAAATAAGCATAACAGAGAATGTGAAACACTCAGACTGCAGATGCACCATTGTCTAGTTGTCAGAATAGAATTATTTTTCTACTAAGTTTCTGATTCCAGCTCATCATAGATATGCAGACAAGCATTACTTCTAACATGATAATGTTCATCGGTAAAGCTGTATCTCTCCACAAATTAGGTCATAGGAAGACAAGCAATTTCCAACTGAAACAACCCACATTTTACTCATACAGCTGCATCTGTAGATATCTTTAAGTCAAAGGAGGACATCTAATCTTTCTGCCAAAATGGCTCTCTATTAAACTCTAGCAAAACCTAATGCCTTTTCTCCAAGTCTTCCTTACCCTATGATGGAACCCTCAATTCACGGAGACTGTGTAGCTTTCCATTCAACAAAGTGGCCAGAATTCTCACAAAGGCCATTCCTGAAGCTATAACCTTACAGGTAAAATGTAACATAATGAGACAAGTCATCATCTTCCTACCCTGACATTTCATTTACTGCGGATGCAATAAAAATTGTTCTTCAACAACTTAAGCTGTACCCTGTGAGAGCTGGAATTAATCACTATGAATATCCACCTCTAAAGCTGTCTGTCCTTAATTACTATTAATTACTAAAGCTGTCTGTCCTTCCCTGATGATCAAAATAATAATCAAAATAGTGATCTTTCACCCTCTCTGCAAGTCCAAGTCAGCAACTCCACTGAATGACCAGGCTAAGAGAAGACTTGCTTTGCCAGCAGATTATTTCAAGACTTGAAATTTATTTTGCAGTGAACAGTAAGCTATTTTACAAAAATAAGGGTGCATGATTATATGAAACTATATAACACCTTTAAATGCCTGTTTGCATAAATCTGATTGCTGTAACAACCAGGTAGTTAAGGGTCCTTTTTCCCATGGAGCTATACATGTAAAAAGCCATTCAAACAGTTTTGCTAGACTCTGAAAAAAGAACTCATACACCCAGACTATAAAGCACAATAGCATATGTTGCTTAATGTAGAAAGGGAAGTGAAGAAAACTATCCATAAACACAGGTGACATATTGTGACAGCATGTTTTAACAGTTTCATTTTGGGGGTGGTGAGTAACAAACTGAGGCTAATGATGAGGGAGAGAGCTGGGGTCATTGGGAAAAATGCCTCTACAGATGCTAGTGCTGAGGTGGATTGTTAAAATTAAACAATATGTCCATTTTCCACACCTACTTTTAAGTATATCAAAGCTGGTATGTTTAACATTGTTAAAACATTTCTGATTTTTTTGTTACTGCGTTTTGCTTGTCTTTGATGAATAAAGGCTTTTTCCTTTGAAACATTACCTGGGTTTGATGATTTTTGGAAATTATTGTGACTGGGCTCATCAGTGAAGTTTTAACACATCTATTTTTTTGTTTTTTTTTTCATTTTTTTTTCTCAACACTCATGGTGGTGAGATTGGAAGTAGACAAATTCCTGTGCTTGTTCATTTTTTTATAAAATTGTAAAGACTGTGTCATCTGCTACATTAAGCGACAGCTGTGCCTTGTCCTGCTGTGTGTGTGCTGTGACCTGAATGTCAGTATTAAGGAAAGCAGTAATCAGAACAATGATGTATGTGGCACTGACCTGTGTAAGTTACCTTGCACATATGTGCATTTAATAAGGAGATTATGAATGGCACAGATGAGTGCAAAGCTTATCATTTGTGCAGTTGATGCTGAGTTCATATGATTTTGTTATGTATTAAACAAAGCAAAGATATAGAAGTCAGGAATTTTAAATATTTCAAAGCTTCTGAAAGGCTCACATGGTATGTATAACCATGGTCACAATCAGTGAAACAGCAGCAAAAAATAATACTGCTGAATCAATATATTGGGCAGGCAGTGCTCTGAGATTAGTAGAGTTTCTCTCTTAACATGTTATAGTTCTATCTTGAGTACTAAGATGTACAAATTTAGCTGAATAAGTGCTTGTAAATAAGACAAGACAGTCTTTTCAAGACTGTTAGCATTATTTACACAACAGGCCCAAAATAAAATTATATCCTATGTTTAAAAATATGAATAACTATATTGCACATTTACTTGGATCTAAGACTATTGCACGCAATTACGTTTCCACGAAAAGTAAACGACCGAACATACTTTAGCGAGAGTGCTTTTCACTGAAAAGCACTTTCGTTAAAGTTTGCAAAAAAAAATTTAAAAATAAGAAAATTTAAAAAAAAAACACATTACTCACGTTTATGCAGGGAGCTGCCGCCTCCACCCCCCCCCCTACTTTTATATTCTCACTCCGAGATCCCACTACAGTGGGGAAAAGGGAATATTCCCTTATCCCCACTGTGCTACGATCTCAGTAACAGCCATTTCCCCATGTTTTTGTCCTTTTTTTTAGCACACTTTCATGAAAGTGCTTTTTTGATGAAAAGCACTTTCGCAAAAGTGTGCTCAGCCGGTTTCACTTTCGGAGAAACAGCAATTCGATAAACAGTACGGATACCCACTGTTTTTGCACATTGTAAAAATTAAACATTCCTTGTTTCTTTCACATTGCACTGATTTTATTACTACTTATATTACTTCTGCAAAGGATATTTAGCCACTATCTTTACTAGAAAGGCTCACCCAGACTCTGCTACACTTTGCTGTGAGGGGAAAGGTTTGTTTGCTTTTTATTTGTTGTATTACTTTATTGCCTTTTTCTATTTTGAGTACTGTGATTTGTTTTATTTACCTTGTGTTTTACTTATATTCTGCTTTTAACTACATATTAAAACTTGAAAAGAGACCACAGCTCTGTCTCTTGTGAGTCAGGCAGAATTTTTTTCCCCACCCTCACACCCGGTTACTGTATTGTTCTTAAACACCACTGGCTTTCTTGTTGCCTTCCCCTTATGTTAATTTGACCATATATCTCATTTCCTCTCTGTTTTTACTGGCTTGTGTGAGTAAGCACAAAATTCTCATTTTGTGAAATCACTCCCCTTCAACTATTTAAATTTATTGGCCATCCCACTGTATTCCATAGTGCCAGAATACAAAATAAACCACCCTTTTTCAATCTATCTTGCTGTTTTAAAAATAGTGACTCTTCATTAAAACTTAACTTTTTAGACAGGTAAACTTAAGTTACCTACTTCCACATCAAACTTCTCTAGTGCACACTGCAGTCTTTAGGATAAACCATGTATTTCCATCGTACCTTTAAGTATCCCTGTGACTAGCACTTGCTTTAAAACCTGCTGGAAAGCACTAGGAAGTCTTAAACTGATACAAGCACTCAACTCTCCTTGTTAATAAGGAGAAAATAATTGTAGGCACTAAACAGCCTATAATTGCAAAGTGCCTTGCTAAGGTAAGGGAAAACAGCTCT
Organism: Protopterus annectens; assembly: GCF_019279795.1. Classification (NCBI taxonomy): domain Eukaryota; kingdom Metazoa; phylum Chordata; order Ceratodontiformes; family Protopteridae; genus Protopterus; species Protopterus annectens. The sequence continues at coordinate 1,141,818,492 of NC_056732.1, read as the reverse complement.
TGTACTTTACAAAACAAGAAGCACCAAACCAGGCATTTCCAAGGGTCAGCCTCTGGTGATTTCTCCTGTCCACCTGGTGAATCTGGACATAATGGGGCAATGCAGCAATTGCCTCATGTACACAGACAACCCTGTCCTCCTACCACCCAACACTACAACTTGCGAGAGATGCACTTACATAGCCAAACTGGAAGCAAAGCTCTCTCCACCCAAGATTGTGCTAGACAGTCAAGAGGAGAAGGTTAACACCCACACTTCACCTCAAGCAACACAAAGCCCTTCTAAACCCACACCACCAACATCCACACATAGCAATGCTAAACCTACATATGTGGAAGCCCTTAACAGTAACCTGCCCAAGCAACAAGGACCTCCGAAGTTGAAATGCAAACAAACACCAATCACAACCAAAGTGTCACATAGCTCACAACACCAGTGTGCCACCCAACAACAGCCCTTAAGGCAAGGCAACGTACCCAACACTTTAGTCATAGGTGACTCTATAGTCAGGCACACTGATGTCCCACTCACCGGGCTGAACAAGGAGAAAATTACAGTCAGCTGCCTGTTGGTTGCCAGGATCCACCACATAATGCATGCACTCAAGTCACTCCACAACAAGTACAAATATGACTCTGTCATTGTCCATGTTGGAGTGAATGACTTGAGATGTACCTCACTAGACTACATAAAAAGAGACATGGAAGAGCTCTTGGATCATGTGGCCCAGACAGGTATGACCCGAGCCCTGAGTAGCATCCTGCCTTTGCCCAGAATGATGCCACAGTATAAGGACAAAATGATTGACTCCAACAATTGGCTAAGCTTCTGGTGTCATTCAAAGGGGAATCAGTAACTGTCTGCCTGAGATGACATGATCAACAGACCACGATGCTTTGCCAGAGATGGTCTGCACCAGTTGTCCCTGGGAGTTAGGTTACTGAAGCTCTTGCCACCCCTATAGTGCCTTTTTTTAGGCAAAGTTCAAAGGACAAAACCACCAGCATAACAGGTACAAGCATGCAAAATCTGAAGGTAATGCTACTCAATGCTAGAAGTCTAAACCTCAAAAGGCACTCCTAAAAATGGAGAACATCAATATCTGTGCAGTTACTGACACCAGATTCAAGGCTCCAGAGAGCACCCCTGTAATACCAGGTTACAACTCTTACCACACTTTTCGGCCACCAAACCAGGACCAAAACACTAAAGGTGGAGGAGTGTCCATATTCACCAAGGATATTCACAACACCAGGCTAGTTGCCCAACACAATGCATCTGAAATTCTCCAGGTGCAACTAACACTAGGTAAGACTGCAATCCAAATTGTAGCTTGTTTCAGATCCCACACGATGCCCCAAGATTCTCACTATACCTTTCTAAACATACTGGAAAATATTAAGATACAACCAAACACCCTCATACTGGGTGATTTCAACTACCCTGCCATTAACTGGGAAAACTACTCATGTACCAACACTTTTGCCCAACGGTTCTTGGAATTAATAAATTCCAATGCCCTGGATCACCTAATCCTTAGTCCCACCAGGGGCACCAATATCCTAGACGTGGTCATTACCAACATGGGAAATCCATGCTCCACACCTATGGTCACCCCCTTGTTTGTCAGGTCTGACCATAAGCTAATCACTCTTGACATCCACATCCCTCCCCCACCCCACCCCAAGTAAGGAAACCTCCGTAAAAAAAACTTCTCCAAAGCCAACTTCATGCTACTCAAGTCAGAAGTGACAAATCTCATGACACCCATGCAGACGGGAACTGAAAGTTCAACTGCTGAATCCTACACTAAGGCACTGTAAGAGCACATCCACTTATGTATGAATCGTGCCATCCCCAATACAACCAAAACGCTCTCCTCCAAAAAAAGGAAGCCAATCTGGTGGTCCCTTGCCATAAACAAACTTTACAACAAAAGGACAAAACTGTTGCAGAAAAGAGGAAAATCCCCAAATGCAAAAAAACTACCTTACCAGCCTCAGTAAGAAGCTGAGATCCTTCATAAAATCCTCCAAAGCTAGTTACGAAAATAAAATTGCCAAAGATTCCAAAGACAACCACAAGGCTATATAGCTATGTCAAGAATCTAAATGGCAATGCTCAGATCTGCTCTGAGCTACAAAAGAATGGTATTAAATATACTGATCCCAAGAATATTGCCAATATCCTACCAGATCGATTCAGTGCAAACTTCACCCCCTCTCACCCCCTAAAGGGCCCATCTCATTTCCGAACGAGTGGCAAATTCCGGTAATAATGGCCACACAGGTAAAAAATGCACTCTTCAAAGATAAGAATACAGCATCCATGGGACCAGATGACATCCCAGGCTGTGTACTACATGAACTACAAAATGAACTGGCACCTCACATAAGTGTCATGTTTAATCATAGCCTCACCTCAGGCTTCATGCCCACTGAGTGGCACACAGCTACAGTTATCCCATTCTACAAGGGGGGATCCAACTTGGATCCCTGGAACTACTGCCCCATCAGCCTGATGAGCCTGATCTGCAAGGCCATGGAACTTAAAAACAAAGACATTGGCAACCTTCAAACACTTGACTCCATGCAGTTTGGGTTCGTGAAGGGCCGATCTTGTCTCCTGAACCTGACTGACTTTGAATTAGTCTCCAGAGCCATGGACAAGGGTAAGGTGGTCCACACAGCCTATCTGGACCTTGCCAAGGCCTTCAACACCATCCCCCACTCTGGAATCATAGATAAACGTACTAAGCTGGGCATTAATCCCTATGTCAGTCAATGGGTTGCCAACTGGCTTACTGACAGAACCCACACTGTAAAAGTAGCCGACTCCAAATCCATCTTCAGACAGGTGACAAGTGGAGTACCTCAGGGTTCAGTCCTGGGACCGCTCTTCTTTAGCATCTACTTCTCTGAAGTACAGGCCAACACTAAGGGACTCTAGCTAACAAAGTTTGCAGATGACTGCAAACTGGGAGCCATTATTGAATCCCCAAATGATGTGGATATTCTATAAAAGGGCCTTACAGAAACAGATGCTTGGTGCCAGAGCCATGGGCTCAAGCTCAATGCCAAGAAATGTATAGTTATCCCCTTTGGGAAAAACATGTACCCGTGAATTACCACATAGGTGGCAGGACACTAAACACCAAAAGTGTGATGAGAGGCTTAGGGACACAGGTGGACAGTGGTCTCACCTTTGATAACCATATCGCCACAACAGTCAGGAAATCCTTCTATGTGCCACACCTCATCACTAAGGGCTTTTTATCCAGAAAAAAGGAGGTCATTGTCCCACTGTACTCATCCCTCATTAGAGCCATTATAGAATACAATGCTCCGTTTAGTATGTACCGCTCAAGACATCTGCAACAACTGGAAAGGCCGCAGAAATACCTCACTAAAAGGCCACAGAAATACCTCACTAAAAGAATCACAGACCTAAAGCAGATGTCCTATGCTGATTGTCTAAAAAAACTCCACCTATACTCTGTCACATATTGTCTACTCAGAGGCGATCTCTGCTTAACATACAAGGCCATGTCAAACCCAGAGCTGTCGGACATGCTACACTTAAAGAAATCCCAATCCCTCAGAGACACACGCTTATCTAAACCTTGTCACCACAATAAACAAAACATGCTGGAGCGATAGGTTCCTGACCCACAGACTCCCCAGACTCTGGAATAGACTACCGATACATGTCAAGCAGAGTGCCTCTTTGGATCTCTTCAAAAGGAACCTTGATGATTGGATGGGAGATAGTAAATTCACCCCGGGGATCACGTCGGTCACCCAGCTAGACAGGGGTCCGGGGAAGTAAATACTGTGGGAAGAAATAGCCATGGAATTGTTATGGCTAGTCTTGTATAGGCCCTAGGGCCTATAGCCTAGTACCAACCTATGAACCAATGAATCCTAATGTTGTTATGCTACAGCAGCTACAATAAGAATGAGCTGCTATTGAAATTCTGTGACTCAAATTCTTAATTCACAAGACTTCTGCAAAATGACATGACATGACATGGAAACTACAAATATGAACAATCAATAAAACTAAATGCACTTTGTTAGAGCTTATTTTATATGGGATCTTTGAACTTTGTTCCATGTTTGCTAAACAGACTTTGTGCATTATCTACAGATAATAGCATGATGATCACAGAACCACTGGATGAAGCCTTCTATCAACTACCCTGCAGCTTGGTCATGGCAGGGATAAATACTATTTGAGACAATGCATTGATGGGGCTAGTGAGGGGGTTTACAGTGCCCTTTTTAAATACAAAATGGGGTTTCCAGTGCCATTTTTTTAAATACAAAACTAAGCGTAATCATATTGGTTGTTTTAAAAATTAATTGCAGTCAATTAAAAGGAATCTTTGCCCTCCTAATTTGCATGCTGTAAAATGTTTGATCACAAAATCCTGTATGAAATCAATACCAACCTTTAATAGGAGCTACTGTTTCCTACTTGTACTGTCCCTATTGAAAAATGAATCAGCTAGTAATTCCTTCTTTATAAAGTAAGTATTCAGTATTGTAATTAAATATTTAGTATTTAAAAATAAATATATATATATATATATATATATATATATATATATATATATATATACATACATATATATGAGTCTATGTCAGGTGATCAAGGTTTTTGGAAACTCAAAAAACTATCGAAGTGACCATCATCAAAAAAAAAAAATCTGCCTTTGTTTCTTACTAGCTCCTTTAAATTTTGAAATCTACCATAGGAAAAAATCACATCATTAGGAATAATATTTTTAAGGCTATCATCATTTCTAATGATAGGCATAATTCCATTACCAGTCTTCTTAATATGGGAGAAAAAGCTGAAGATTTGTTTACAAAGAAAATCCTATTTGTCTCATTATTTTCTTCCTTAATTTTATTCTCATTTTCCCCATTTTTATAATTCCTATCACAATAATGAATTCTTCCACTACCTGCAGACCTCTGAAAATCATGTGCTAACCCTAGTTCTTTTTCTACATTAACTCAGGCTCTACTTATTACATCATGTGAATATCCTCTCACAAACGATTTTTCCTGTACTCTATCGAATTCCATTACAAAATTATCCTTCTCTGAAATATTTCCTGCAATACGTTTGAATTCCCCAAAAGGCATTGAATTGATAAGATGAAAACTATGCATGCTAGAAGCATGTAAAAAATTGTTAACTGCTGTGGTTTTGTGGAAAGGTTTATGTTGCATTCTGCCATCCACACCCACATAAAATTCTACATCTAAATATTGTATTTTATCTCCACCTATAATGAAAGTAAAATCCAACCCACACAGATTTTCTTTTAAGCTAGAGATAAATACTTCAAATTCTTTGGGGTTTCCCTTGCATAAAAATAAAAGGTCATCAATAAATCTCTTATATTTGATCACCCTATTTTGAAAAAAATTCTTAGAATACAGAAATAGATTTTCAAAATATCCCATGAAAATAACAGCATATGAAGGAGCAAAACAGGCACCCATTGCAGTACCAACTTTCTGCAAATAAAATTTCTTATCAAACTCAAAATAATTGTGTGTGAGGCAAAATTCCAACAGGCTAATAATATAGGAGGTTCGTTGACCTTCACCCAACAGTTTACCTACTGCTTCAAGTCCCCAAAAAGTATTAATGCAAGTATATAGTGACTTTACATCCACACTGACCCAGTAGAAATCACTTTCCCAAATAATACCCTTAATAAAATCACAAACTTCCTTAGTATTTTTCACATGTGAGGATATTCTTAGTAAGTGTTCTTTTAAAACTGAGTCCAGAAACATACCAACATTTTGTGAAAAAGCACCTCTCCCTGAAACAATTGGATGCCCAGGTAGATTTCTCAAATCCTTATGAATCTTAGGAATGATAAAAAATCTGGCATCCTTTGGGTTCTTTATGAATAATTTTTTAACGTCTCCATGAGTAAAGAAACCCAAATGTTCACCCCTTTCCAATAAATCATATAAGGCATTATTGAATTCCACCTTGGGATTTGTTGGTAAACTTTCATAAGTGTCACTATCAGATAACAAATCTAAAACTAGAGAGTTATAGCTATCTCTAGACAAGATAACCCAGTTTCCACCTTTATCAGACTCCGTGAAAACATATTTATCACTCTTTTCCCTTATTTCACATAGAGCTTGCCATTCTATTTTAGAAAGATTGTAACCCTTCTGATGTTTTTTAAATAACCCAAATTCCTTCACAATTTGTTTACTCAAGGTTTTTTCAAAAACATTAATACTGTTGTTCAATTTAGGAGGAATAAATTCACTAACATAAGGTACCCTAGGAATTTCAAATCTTCCATAACCAGTACAATACTCAAAAGCTAAATCAGAAGATGAATGATAATCTAAATCTGAAAAAATGTCTATCATTTCATTCTCATAAACAGACATGTCCATTAACGAACTTTCAAGAACAGAAACATCATTCATTTCTACCAAATTACTAACCATTCCTCTCTCTTTGTTTGCAAAAAAACCTTTCAGATGAAACTTCCTGCAAAATTCTTTGGCCTCTAACATTAAATCAGCCAGTGAAGGAATGTGAGTTGGAACAAATTTAGTCCCTTCATACAGAACTTGTTTCATAACATCAGAAATGCATAAATCAGAGAGATTAATTATATTTAAATTCTCACCTGCAAAAGAGTTAGAATAGCCATTACATGCAGTTCTTATCCCACCACCAATATGAAAAATTAGTCCACATTCATCTGTCCCTTGTGTATTAAACACAGAATCAATTGTTCTTTCTTTTCACCTGAAAGCGCCAATTGCGCCCTTTCCTTTGAATCAAATTTTCTTTGTCAGATGAAATAGTCTCTTGTGGACCGCTAAATCCCACAGTACTTTCAGCATTTACTTCATCGAAGGAAACGCTCTTCCTTCCCGCTGAATCTGTATCAATCGATGAACCGGAAGTGTCTCTAAGGCTGTGGGATCTGCTTCTGCTGTTTTTTGAAGCAGATCTACCATGCCCCCTCTTAAAGTTGAATTGCCAAGAAAAAAATCATCCCCGTAGCATAGTCATTGGTGTCTCATACAAACTTCTTCTTTTTACGTTGTACTACCTGCGTTTCTATTTTTGACACTCTTGACTTAATGTCATTTAAATTCTGTGCAAAATCTGCTTCCAGGGAATTGTTACATAAATTCTCTTGGAGTTCAACAATATTAGAACGTATTTTAATAAGCGCTCTTTCATTGCAATTAATAAGCACCTTTAATCAGCTCAAAGTACACTGTAGGGAAATCTCTTTCCATTCTGCAAAAAGGTCAGAATCCTCCTCTGAGAATTCATATGCAGGTAAACGGTCCACTCTAAGCCCCCTTGGAGTGGTATTAGAACTGACATATTTTTTCCAATAGCTTTAAATCATAAAAAACAGTTGCTTCCTTCACCATTAGCTTTTCCAACTCCTCAAACTTTATAGAACAATCATTGCTGCCACATACCCATGGGTCATTGTAGGCAAACCTTTTTTCTCTATCCTTCCAAATGGAAGAAAAATCCAAAACATTCAAATTGCTCTTTGTGGCAACTGGTGGTCCCACTGCTCCATTGGTGGACATTGTAATCAACCAAAAAGCACACACCAACACTGTTGAAAACAGTGGAAAAAGTCCAAATATACCAAATTCCACAACAACGGAAATAACAGCATAGACTGAAAAATAAAATATTTTATTTCTGATTCTGGTACCTCGGCCTTCGCCTTCAATGGAATAGTTAACATGCTCAGAAGCAAGTCTATAAGAACCACCTTCTAATTACATTAATTGATTAGATATATTAGAAATTCAAGGCTGGATAGTCCTGTGGCTAGTCACTTTTATATAGAGCATGGGGGTTCGGTGAGAGATTTAATTTTCAGTGTTGTTGCCAGGCCATATGGGATGGGGGGGCCAAACCATAGTTTTCAACAGAGGTTATTAAATATGGAATCTAGGTATATTATTAACTTTAATACTATCTTTCCTAATTGGATGAATTTGGATATATGATTGATATTATAACATTACATTTGAATTCATAGTAACAAAATGTTTAAGTACGTGTAACTAATGGATTTGTAAAAAGAAGTTTTGTATTGGTAGCTTATAGCTTTGTATTGGTGGATTTGAAGCTTTGTATTTGTGGCTTTAAATTTTTGAAACATTGTTAATTGCATTTAATTAATCAATTAATGTAATTAGAAGGTGGTTCTTATAGACTTGCTTCTGAGCATGTTAACTATTCCATTGAAGGCGAAGGCCGAGGTACCAGAATCAGAAATAAAATATTTTATTTTTCAGTCTATGCTGTTATTTCCGTTGTTGTGGAATTTGGTATATTTGGACTTTTTCCACTGTTTTCAACAGTGTTGGTGTGTGCTTCACAGTAAAATATAACAAGAAGTGTACAGTGGCATTTAGTTGGAGCAGTGCATAGGAAAAGCTAAAATGTATTTATAAAGTAAAATAGGCCTGAATCTGTCCCAAGTTATCTTGTAGCTGCTGACCTAGTGTGAACATAACTATGCTAATGTGCAAGAACACATGAATAATGCTGCCAGTGCAATTCTGAACAGTTATACTGAATATCTGTACTGATACTCAACCTATAGTGCATTTTCAATTGGCCTTATGGGTCCCGGAATAGGAAGATGCACCTCATATACCATTGTTTATAGAAATGAAATGACTCTTTAAACCATTTTTACAAAACATAGACCTCCATTGAAGGGAGGATCACACATCCACATGCTCACTTCTCTGAGCATACAGTTGTGAACAGTTTGTGGCCAAGTGTGTTCAATTTTACCACAGAAGAGCTGGAAAGAGAACAAAACTAGAATTAATGATCTCCATAATCTGATCCACTTTCAATGGAGCCTTTCTGCTTATGAATAAATGTGATATATTTTCCATAAAGGAAAGGCCAACAAGGCCTTGAAACACAGTTACACAATGACTTGACTTATGCAGACCTGATCCATACTGATAGGCTAAGTTGTTTAGTTCACGTGAATGAGTTGACAGCTCAGATTTTATGAACTCTGTGACCTTTACAATGGTGCAGCACTAACTCCATAAATGATCAAAAACAAACACTGCAGAATATGTACACAAACATACAGGCATATGGGTGGCACTGTAAATGCGTGTGTTTTTGTGTGAGCATTTGTGCTCACCTTTGTGTGTGCATATATGTATGTGTGTTTGTGTGTGCATGTGCATCATGCATGCATGTAAATTTGTGTACAGATGTGCACGTGTGTGTGTGTGTGTGTGTGTGTGTGTGTGTGTGTGTGTGTGTGTGTGTGTGTGTGTGTGTGTGTGTGATATCTCTCAGCTGTCTACATTTTCACAGAATGTCCAGATGTTTGCCTTTTTTTGGACTGCTTTCCATAAAAAAATGTGTGGTTTTCTAGCAAATCATTGAGGACTGAGGTTATTAAATAACTCAATACATTTGTGTTTCAGACTTCATCCATCCATCCATTCACTATCCCCTTTTCCCATTTTTTCACATGGGTTTGGGGTGTTACTTCAACAGTGATAATCAGCTACAGCCAAAGTTTACACCACTGGGTAGCTAAGGTAGTAGTTCTTCCACACGACACACTCACACCTATGGTCAATTTAGGGTGTCCCAACCACCTAACTTTCAGAAAATGTAAGCTAATGCAAAACCTTTTATTATATCAACATTCCAAGTGGGTAAAACAGATATTTAGAAATTATCCCAATATTTTTGGGCTTTTGTCCCATTATGTTTGCCTTTGTCCAGATTTCTTGCTTTTACATCTTGAGAGGTGTGTGTGTGTGTGTGTGTGTGTGTGTGTGTGTGTGTGTGTGTGTGTGTGTGTGTGTGTGTGTGTGTGTGTGTGTGTGTGTGTGTCTGTATCAGTGTGCGTGTGTCTAGTTGTGAGTGTATGTGTTCATGTCTCTGTATCAGTGTGTGTGTGTGTGTGTGTGTGTGTGTGTGTGTGTGTGTGTGTGTGTGTGTGTGTGTGTGTGTGTGTGTGTGTGTGTGTGTGTGTGTGTGTGTGTGTGTATGCAGTGTGTGTTTATATGTATGTGTGTGTGTGCGTGTGTGTGTGTCTGTATCAGTGTGTGTGTGTGTGTGTGTGTGTGTGTGTGTGTGTGTGTGTGTGTGTGTGTGTGTGTGTGTGTGTGCGTGTATGTAATTGTGTGTTTGTATGTGTGTGTGTGTGTGTGTCTCTCTCTCTCCCTCTGTATGTGTGTGTCTGAGTGTGTGTGCGTGTGTGTCTATCTGTGAGTGTATGTGTGTATGTGTGTGTATCTCTGTATCAGTGTGTGTGTGTGTGTGTGTGTGTGCGTGTATGCGAGTGTGTGTTTGTGTGTATGTATGCGAGTGTGTGTGTGTGTCTCTCTCTCTGTATGTGTGTGTCTGAGTGTGCGTGTGTGTCTATCTGTGTGTATGTGTGTGTATCTCTGTATCAGTGTGTGTGTGTGTGTGTGTGTGTGTGTATGTGTGTGTGTTTTTGTGTATGTGAGTGTGTGCTTGTGTATGTGAGTGTGTGTGTGTGTGTGTGTGTGTGTGTGTGTGTGTGTGTGTGTGTGTGTGTGTGTGTGTGTGTGTGTGTGTGTGTGTGTGTGTGTGTGTGTGCACGCTGTAGAAGTGTATGGTATAATGAGTATGGGGACTATGCTGTATTTCACACATGGTACCACACAGCTCTATTGTTACCATGTGTGTAATTCATTTGATAAAATGCATACATATCTACTTCACATACTTGACAGGCTCCACTTTGAATGCTTTATACATTGTGAGTCATGTTTATAAATCCCACTGCCTCACTTTTCTTAGCTTTCCAGATTTTTGCAGATCATCCATATTTTTCCTTTATATGTTGGTTGATTCTTCATAAAATTTGTGTTTTTCTGGTAAATCAGTGATGATTTAAGTAATTAAATAATGACATGCATTTGAGTTTCCGACTTTATATACTTCAGAAAATACACGCAAATGCAAAACCTGTTATTCTATCAACTTTTTAAATTTACAAGAGGAATATTAAAAATTTGTCCATGATTTAATACCTTTTCCCCTCTTCCCCATTACATTTGGCTTTGTACAGATTTCTTGTGTTCAGATATTGAGTGGTATGGGTAAAGTAACTAATGGCAATTTCTCAGTTATTTACTGCCAGCCTCAGTTATGTAACACATGAATATTAGTCAGAATGTTCTGGAAGCAAAGCAGATACTATGGATATGTTTACCATTTGATGAGATGTACAATCAAACTGTCTCCTAATAGGAAGGCACACATGCAGATGCCTGTTACTAAATATTAACATATTTCAAACTATATGCATTATAGACTTCCTACTTACAAGGTTACAGTTTACTAGGAAAAAATAATGACTTTGTTGAATGCTCGTTGCATACGTTCATTAGGGAACCTTAGGACCTTAACGTAGAGTCAAGTAATATGTAGTAGTGAGGGGGTTTACAAGTAAACAACATGTGCACCTATAGCTGTTCCTTAGTGGTCGTTTGCTGTCATGTGAGTAATTAATTGTATAAAATGCATACAAGTCAACATCAAAACTTGTCAGGATGCACCTGGCGTGTTTTATGAAACAAAAACAAAAAAAATGTGTTTTAGCAGTTTTCTAAGTTTGTAAGAGCAAGATTTAAAATGTGTCCTAATTTTGAACTTTATCCCACCGATGGCTTCAGATCAACTAGCACCCCAGGCTGGATAAGCTTGAGATGGAGCGGGAGGGTGACTGTCAGGTGATGAGTGACTCACTGTGGGTGGAGTAAACAGAGAGACACTGGAATACAGATGTGATGCAATACCTTTTACTGGGGCAACATAGGTGCAATAATGCCTCACAGTACCAACATCCAGGTTCAAACTACCTGAGTGGTGGAGTGAGGCAATTTATTCTGCTATATAGCACACAGCTATTGGACAGAGAAGTGGACAATATTCAGTACAAGGATCATGGATTGCACTTGGTTCTACCAAGACGTATACACATAGTGGCTTTCAGTTTGTGAGTGCCGAAACATGGTCAGACATGACAAGCGAGTATTAGACTGTCAGGAAATAGAATATATTTTATTTTTGTTTTATTGTTAGTTTGTTGACTGAGGTAGAGCCCTGATCGCAAATGGCCTAATTTCAGTCTCATTCCAGACAAAACCATAAAAATGATACGTCTCATTACAAAAAAAAAAAAAAAAAAACATTGTTACCATTAAGTTATTCATTTCGCACCTCCCAGTTCTGTTTAAGAAATAGTTACCATTAAGTTTTTTTTTTTCCTTTTTGAAAGGAGGAAGCTTCACCAAAGGTTGAACAAAGGTTCTAAAGCAAATCAGAAAATGAGAGCAAATTATTTAGTATGTTGTTTGTTTAGTGTATTTCATCATAAGATCCTGAAAAAAGAGAGCTTATCTAAATGTGCATTTAACGTTATTACTTAACTTGACGGTGTCTTCGTTATCTCTATTAGTATGTAATTCTCATGTTCTTCTCTTTCAAAGAATACCTGTGTAAAAATATGCAAGGCTTCTCCATTAGATGCCATCAGCGATTTAGTTTGCATCTGCACGATGGATCTTACTTATACATTAGTGTTGTTATTGGCATTATAAACTTATATATCAACAAAGCACGGTTACCTGATAACCATAAGACTATTAGAAGCACATGGCATTTTCCCACAAACAATAAAAATGATACTGTTGAAGACTAAAAAAGTGAGTGTGTCACCATGCATGCCTTTAACATCTTTGTCCTGATCCCGAGATGTTATCAGAGAGTATCAGTGCTGCTGTGATCTTTACCTTCTCTGTATCTGTAGAGTATTACACTGGAATATCCCCCAACTCTAGGACACCTCTTATTTCCACATGGACTGGAAGTAGAATTATGTGACATGTGATTGCTCTCTCTGTCAGCACTATGGCCATAGGATCATTGTGTGTCACCTTCCAAGAACAAACAGTCTTTCTCACATACATCCAAGAGTCATATATGTGAAATGAAATTAGCATGACGTGCATTCTACCACATGCACCTAACGTGCCACACTATCCCATGAAACATTTTCTTTTCTCTTGGTTGTCACTAGATGGTGATCTGACAAAAATCTTCAGGTCCCCTTTCCTTCAGGAAAAAGATGGCAGACCAATAGATATCTTCTTGACTCCCTAGATGAATCGGTCACCAAATTAGGGTCTCATCTGTCAGTGCTATAATCTTTCTCTTTATGCTAGCTAGCCAGTCAATTTATTTGTCATTGCTTTGAATAACTGTTATTGCCAGTGTTTGTCAGCAAGTATTAAATATGCATTCTGAAAAATAAAAAGAAAGGGAGGACAGGAAATTTGGTGCAGAATGAAAAGAATTAGCTGGGGATAGCCATTGTTAGATAACTGTAACATAGCTAAAAGAAGTATAATGCAGTTCATAGACAATAGTCATATAAATATTAACTTTATTATGTGATTACTCATAAAACATTTGGATCCTAATATTTTTTTCATAGAGTGTCTTTGGTGATAATACATATGTGAGAGTGCAGATTAACACATTTTATCACTTTGAACTTATCTCACTTTGAGTAACACTGGATATTAATAATGACACATGATTAATGCCATTGCAGAGATTTTGTACCCCTCACTATCCTTTATTTCAACTTGTAAGCTTTATGTCCAATATAATGTAAGTTATGGACAAGTCAGTAAAATGTATTTGCTAATTCCCATCTACCAATCATTCAGAAATATGATAGCTATGGTTTGCCTTGTAATAAATAAATAAAACTCAGTGAAGTGGGTGAGTCTTTAGCCTCTAATAGCAACTTAATTTTGCTTGTTGACCAAGATAGTCTGACAGGCATAAACAATTTTCATTGGATGTAGGTTTACTTCCTCTACGGTATGATTAGAGTTCATGAAATTGGTATTTTTTCAGTCTTTGATGTTACCCAAGAGTGCTCTTCTTATCTCCCACAATGGTCCTAGAATTGTTTTCTCCTGTAGTTTGTATGGGGTTATATGTATTGGTAGCATACTGAAGTATGATTATAAATACTTTTTTTTATTAGTGTTGTTACTCCAACTACTACTGGGACACTTTGGATATCTGTCTTACACATTGTTCCTGTTTCTGCTCACAAATCCTGATATTAAGATTTTGTGTCTGTCGATGAATAAGGCACTATAGTCTCTGGGTGTAGCAATTTCAATGAACAGTGCACTTTTATCTTTGGGAGAAAAATCTTTAAATGCAAAAAGGCAGAATACTTTTCCTAATATGATACACATATCAACATAAACAAGAAAAGTATCATTTTAATTTACAAGATATGGTGCTGCGGTAGCATTGTCGCCTCACAGCAAGACATTGTCCCGTTCGATTCTCAGCTAAAGCTTCTTCTGTGTGGAGACATGCGTGAATGGGCGTACCTTCGTTGAAGGTTGAACATCAGGGCTGGCAACTCGGAACGTAAAACTCTGCTGCCAATCATTAGCGGACCGGAGTTCCACTGTGGTGACCCCTAACCAGGAAAAGCCGAAAGATGCAACAACATACAGAGTATTCGGTATTCATCAAGTGTATGTTAAAGAATTCATAAAAATACTTGTGGATTGCTATACAGAGCGATATATGTGCCTGAGGAAAAGAAAGTACAGTTGTGTACTCTTAACATAAATGTAGATGTTCGAGTGTGTTCACTGTTGCAGCCATCACTGTAGGGTTCTTCCTGCCAGCAGCAGCCCCCGATCGGCCAGAATCCCAAAGTCTGGATCGGGCGCCAGCTGAGGTCATATTTATCCTGACGTCAATGCGCCGGAAGGTATAAAGACCTCAGCTGACGCCATTTCTCCAGTTTTTCTTGCCCTAGATGTCAGGTGCCCAGAAAGAAAAGGCTAAAAAAGAAACCATGCCTCAGCAGCCAAAATAACTCATAAAATACAATACTCAAGGAATAAACAAAAGAGGGGATAGGAGGGAGGGTAACCCAGACTGCAACAGTGAACACACTCGAACATCTACATTTATGGTAAGAGTACACAACTGTACTATGTCCTTCGTGGTTCACTGTTGCAGTCATCACTGTAGGGTTGAGTCCCAAAGCTAAGAAAGGGTGGCTGGAGGAGAAACAGAGGGAGCGGTCACAAAACCTTGCAAAACCTGCCCTGGATTTAGAATAGAGAGGGAGGTTGTAATGCTTAGAAAAAGTATGTACAGAACTCCAAGTAGCAGCTTCCAGAATATCCTTGGTAGGAACCCCACAAAGAAAAGCTGCTGAAGTAGCAGTAGCCCGGGTAGAATGAGTCCTAACATTAACAGGAACCGGATTGCCATGTTAAGAGTAACAGAACTTGATGCAATGGGCAATCCAATTGGAAATAGTTTGCTTAGTGATTGCTTTCCCCTGAACAGTAGGAGCATAAACGACAAACAACTGATTAGATTTCCAGAATATCTTGGTCCTGTCCAGGTATAGACGAAGCTGTCTGTGCACGTCTAGAGAGTGCAAAAGACTTTCTTCCTCACTTTGAGGATTAGGATAAAAGGTAGGCAAATGAATTGACTGATTCAAGGCCACTGCCAAAACCACCTTGGGTATAAATGTGGGATTAGTCCGTAGAGATACCCTGTCCTGATGAAAAATAAGGAAGGGTTCCACAGCCATGAGTGCTTGCAATTCCGAAATTCTTCTAGCAGAGGTAATAGCTAAAAGAAAAGCAGTTTTCCAAGACAAAAAAATTAAATCTGTGGAAGCTGCAGGTTCAAAAGGAGACAAAGTTAATTTCTCCAAAAAATAGTTAAGATCCCAAGTGGGAACAGGAGCCCTTATAGGAGGCCGAATATTCTTAGCCCCTCTAAGAAATTGTTTAAGTAATGGATGAGAAAAAATCGGAGGATCCGTATCGTAATGTGCAGAAATAGCAGAAGCATGAAGCTTAACAGATGAAAAAGATAGGCCCATATGTAATAACTCTGTCAGATACTGTAAAATCAGAGGAATGTTCAAAACAGAAGAATCATCACCCTGGACTTGACTCCAGGAGCAAAATCTTTTCCATTTTCCCGCATAAGATTTTCTAGTGCTGGGCCATCTGGCTTCAAGGATTACATCCAATACCTGTTTGGAAAGGGCAGAGGTGTTTACAGACCCTGGATCTGCCAGGCAGCTAGATGCAGAGTCTCGACATGACTGTGCAGTATCCGGCCATCCCGTTGAGACAGTAGATGAGGGATTTGAGGCAGAATCCAGGGAGGCTCCTGAACCAAGTTCATCAGAGTGGAATACCAGAATTGCCGAGGCCAATTGGGAGCCAGTAGAATCATGTGCGGTCTGTCCTGTTTTATCTTCAAAAGTACCCGAGGTAGAAGAGGAAAGGGAGGAAAAGCATATACTGAGAGGTGTTTCCAACTGAATGAGAGGGCATCCACTTTCAATGCTAGTTTGTGGTAGGTCCTTGTGCAGAATGTTGGAAGTTGATGATTCTGAGGGGATGCAAAGAGATCTATGTCCGGACATCCCCACGCCTTTATAATCATCCTGAATATCCGAACATCCAACATCCATTCGTGTGGATCTGAAATGTGTCTGCTCAATGCATCTGCCAGAGTCTTGTCTTTCCCTGGCAGGAATTGCGCCTGTAAGTTGACACTGCAGGTCAGAGCAGTGTACCAGAGATTCATGGCTAATCTGCACAGGGGTTAAGAGTGAGAGCCCCCCTGCTTGTTGATGTACCACATCACTGTAGTGTTGTCTGTCCGTATCAACAATTGTCCTGGTAGAAGAAGGTCCCTGAAGGCTATCAGGGCATTCTGTACAGCTAGCACCTCCTTCAAATTTATGTGCAGGTGCGTTTGCTCCTTCGTCCAAACACCCTGAAGACATCTCCCATGCATGTGGGCTCCCCATGCATAATCTGAAGCATCTGTTGTCAGAACTTGGTTGGTCGGTGGAGGACAAAAAGGCTTCCCCTTGTTCTGTAGACAGGCTTCGGCCCACCAGAGAAACTCTCGCTGGAGACAAGGCAAAATTGTGACCACTGTTTCCAAACTGTGGTAATGCTGAGACCAGACACTGTGCAGCCTTGCATATGGTATTAGCAGAATGCAGGAGGCCATGTAACCCAAAGCCTGCAGAATTTTTCTTGCAGTCAGCTGTTTCATTGAAGCCAGGCGTCAGAAAAAAGAAGCCAGTTGCACTTTTCTGTCTGGTGTCAAGGAAGCCATCTGGGTTGAAGTACTCAGAAGAGCACCCAGGAAAGTAATTTGTTGCATGGGTATCAGGTTTGATTTCTTTAGATTCACTGTGAAACTGAGGCACTAAAGAAGACACTGCACAAAGGCTAGATGGCGAAGTAGAGTGTCTTTGTCGTCCGCTTGAAGAAGACAGTCATCCAGATAAGGGTAAATTTGAATCCCCTTCTGTCTGCAAAACGCTATTACTGGTGCCATGCACTTCTTAAAGACCCTGGGCACAGTAGATAAGCCAAAGGGCAGCACAGAGAACTGGTAATGTTTTGAGCCCGCTTTGAAACGCAGATACCTTCTGCACTCTTGCCTTATAGGAATATGCAGGTAAGCTTCTTTTAAGTCCAAAGTCACCATCCAAGAGTTCTTGTCCAACATAGGCAGCAGCTGCTGCAGAGTGAGCATCTTGAATTTTGGTATATCTAGGAAGGTGTTTAGTACAGAGAGGTCCAGGATTGGTCTCCACGGATTTTCCTTCCTGGGAACCAGGAAAAGTCTGGAATAAAAACCTTGCCCTATTTCTAAATTTGGCACCAATTATATGGCCCTCATAGCCAGGAGGGACTGAAACTGCCATTGTGCCTCTGCCCACTGATGATTTGGCAGGTCTGGCCAACTGTTCGGTTTTGGCAAAGTGTGGAAATTAAATCTGTGACCTCTTGAGACTATGTCCAGAACCCATTTGTCCCAGGTTATGTGGTTCCAATTTTGATAAAAAAGAGAAATCCTTCCCCCCAAAGGAGCTTCCAGGAGGGGAGCCCCTGGAACCAGAAAGGGAGAGTCATAAAGACTGTTTTAGGTAGGGTTGAGACTTATCTTCACCTCCCTTGGGAGAGGGGGCACTCTACTGCCTATTCCTAAAATGGGACTGTGACTGTACCCTACCTCTGGAATGCCTGAATCTGCCTCTCTGAGACCTGTCCGAGCCCGGAAAGGACCAAGGTTTAGTTGGCCAGTGTCTGCTAAATCTAGGAGGTTGCACCTGTAGAAAATCCTTAAACGTCCGCATAGATTTGGCTTTGTCTTCCATTTTCTTCAATACCTCTTCAGCTTTGGACCCAAACAGAACATCGTGCTGCAAAGGGGCATCCATAATTTTTTGGCTTTGATCCCTTAACCAAGCATGTCTTTTAATAACAGCGCCAGTTGTTGCAGCCCTACAAGAAGCTTCCAAAGAATCAAAACCACAATGCAGGGTATGTTTACCCACTTGTTCAATAGCATGCAATAAATCCTGTAACTCCTGATTATCCACACCAATAGACACAGCTGACATCTTTTGTTGAAATACAGACAAAAGGTATTGCTGATACTTCAGCATATGAAATTGACAGTTCAAAGCCCTAATAGACAATGTAGCAGAAGTATAAACCTTTTTACCCCATCTCTCCAAAGCCCTGGACTCTCGGTCAAAGGGAATAGGATTTTTAGCAGAGGCCGCTTTAACACCCTTAGGACCCTGAGAAATTGTTTCCAGATCAGGCGAAAGATTTTTAAAAAGAAAGTTCTGAGACTCTGGAACCCTATAATACCTATCCGGTTTGGCCGGAGTAGGGGGAAAAGAATCAGGAGAGAGAAGCTTCCGAAAAAACATCATCAACAATGTCCAATACAGGGGGAATAGCCAGAGGCTTATGCTATGGGAGAAGAAGAAAATCCCTAAGCCTTTTCTTGGATTCAGAGAATTCCTGCCCTTCCCAGTGAAAATGCACCCTCATATCATGCAAAGTTTCACCAAAAGAATAATCCTCAGGAGGAGAGGTGGAAGGAAAGGAATCTTCAGCATCAGAATCCTCATAAAGAGGAAAAGAATAATCCTGCTCAAGGGAAGAAGCAGAAGAAACAGAAATTTGGTCTGAAGAATCATAATCGGACTGTAATCTAGGCTTCTTGTCAGGAGGGGGATGAGAACCCCTGATCATAGTTAAGAGATCTTCAGCCATCCTAAGCATCTGCCTCTGAGGCCTGGGACCCTGATCAAAAGGTGCCTGTGCTAGCCACTTCACTTTAGCTGGAGCCTTAGACTTTGACTTAGCATGTAAACCCGAATCCACATTTACAGGAAGCTGTGAAGGCCTGAGAACTCCCTCAGAAGCCGGTACCTGCCTACTGGCTCCGGACCCAACTGAGGGAGCAGTATCCGAAGGTCCAGTCCCTGGCAATTCTGAAGACCTCATCAGCTCCACACCGGAGTTGGTACAGGCAATTGGTTCAAAAGAGGTGGACGACAGGGGCTGCAAAGGTGCCTCAGTGACGACCGACGAACCAGCAACTGGCAATAACTGAGTAACATCCTTTGCTGTATACCTCGGAGGCCTGTCTGCATCCCTGTGCCTCTTACACACCCCAGAAGCCGGAAAAGAGTCTGAAGACATGTTATAATTAAACCTTTTTCCAAAATAGTAAAAGGCAAAGTTATATCAATGCCTAATAGTACGCTGATTAAATCTAGCACAAAACACACAATTAGCAATGTCGTAGTCAGGAACCAGGTAGGGAATACAGTAAGAGTGAAAATCCCTATGAGGTATTTGCTTCTCTCAAGAAATACAATTATTAACTTTTTCTGACATCTGACTGGAGCAAGAAAAAGACCTTCCCAATGGGGTACTTATCTATAAAAAATGAAAATCCTGGGATTAGATCCAAAAATAAACAGGAACAGGCCGACCGGCATAAGTGAACTGCAAGGGGCACCGCTCGGCAAGAAAAGCTGGGGAAATGGCGTCAGCTGAGGTCTTTATACCTTCCGGTGCATTGACATCGGGATAAATGTGACCTCAGCTGGCGTCCGATCCAGACTTTGGGATTCTGGCCGATCGAGGGCTGCTGCTGGCAGGAAGAACCCTACAGTGATGACTGCAACAGTGAACCATGAAGGACATCATGAAGGCCTAAAGGGGGCATCATAAACATTACACAAGGAAGAGCAGACAAATAAAAAGGAAGCATAAATATATGGCAAGAGAAATGTGAGATTTGTCAATGAGAAAAAAAGAAAGTGGTTTAAGTAAGTGTAGATGTACAATGTATCCAGTCTGTATTGTAACGTATTTGTTGAGTTCTTGAGACTACCAAACTGATGCAGAAGTCATGATGATCATTATTTGTTCTTAAATCTGCAACAATCTCAAGACCATAGCTGTTTCTTTCATACTAGATGAAAGCTAAATAAACAAATGAACCATCTCAATCCCAGTCATGGAGATAATAGGAAACAATTATAACAACCAGTCCAGACATAAAGGGTTGGCATAATGGTTAAGGTCTTTAACTCACAGCTTCTTGGTACAGGATTTGATTGTGACCTCTGAATACTGGAAAGACTTGTAACAATCTATAGACTGATTGCTAGCATTTACCTGTCAACATTATTATTTTGTTTGCTCACATATTTTCACACCTAACATAGAAAAGACAGAGCACTTAGATTTTTTGTCTAATTTCAGACATGGATATATGCAGTTGCTCTACACTTATATGGCCTTTAATCTTATATAATGAACAAAAAATGAAAGCAGCGATAGAAGAACTACCCCTGCAGAAATATGGATACCACCTTAGAATGGAATAAGACTTCATACCCACTTGCATTTCAATTGCACTTACGTTTGGATTTATGACTATCAAAGAATGTTGTTTGCTGTTGTGTGACAAATAAGTCTTCCTCATAATCAGGTGTGGCCTTAAGTCAACTGGTGCCCTAAGCAAAAGGGCTTCATGGCACCCCCCACCATACCACTCGGTGCCCCCATCCTGGTTTACCTACACCAAATAAATACTGGAAAAGTGCCCCTACTACAGCGGTGCCCTAGGCGGCTGCCTAGTTGGCCTATGCCTAAGGCCGGCTATGCTCATAATGTTCACAGACACATAAAAAGCCTGACTACATTCAGTGAGATAACACTACTTACATGGGAAATCAGTCCTTTGCAGGACACAGCACAGGCAAGCCCCCCCCCCCCCCCAATCAGACACACACACGCACACACACTCATATACAGTATATGCATACCTATTTGTATGTTAGAGGAATTCTAGTTCAGCTTTATGCCAGTGTTTGACAGGAGGGATAAAAGAGAAAACCCCCTCTTCAACAAGCAGCACAAGTGCTAGAGAGAGATCAGGTGGGGAGGGTGTGAATGAGCAGCCAATGGCAGCTCATCCATCTGGGGGGGGGGCGACTAGATTCACTACAGTAGTTGGATGAAGAGCCTGCTGAGCTCTGCACTGTAAGCAGCCTGCTGCTTGGCTGGGAGGTTGCACATGCACCTCCTGAAGGCAGCCATTCAAAAGCTCACAATGCTGCCAAAGGGTGGTAAGAGATTAGGCACTCTCTCCATAAGCAGTATGATGCTGCACCTGTATTTTCAGAATTCTCACTGGCCCCACATGTGCATCAGATTTAGCCTGAGGGGAACTAAATCAGATCCAGCTGACACAGTGAACAAAAAGAAGAGCTGGTGACAGCTGGTGGTCAGCTGCAGGAAAGTTGGGGGGGGGGCAGAAAAGCCAAGGGGGGAGACAGAAAAGCCTATTCAAAACTTTCACAAAAAGAGGTAGAATATGCAAACGTCAAAATAAGAACACAGATGTATGTGTTTCAGTATAGAATTATGGGGACTGGCCAATGCATTTAAAGATCATTAGCTCATGAATGCCACATCTAGGTGGGCGACTTCCTCTTCTTTCTATCATCTTCAAGCTAAACCTGGCATGATGGTCTTATTCTAAAAAAACTTACAGAAATATCTCAAGCAGCAAACTTCAGGATACTGTCCAAGACATTCTCACTAAAACTACTCATCCCATAAGGATTATTTTAAATAATATAATTGAGAAGGATCACTGGGTCTTAAAGTTGCCTTTCAATATCAGTAAAAGCCTAAGGTTTGCTCCTTTCTATGTTAAAGTCTTGTTCTGGCAAGACTGTCACTTGCAACTAGAACTAAGATACTCAATTTTAGGAAATGGATGTGAGAAATGTTGCGTTTTTTTCATGACCTGCACTTTCCAATATAAAAGAAAGACAACTGCAGATACCAGTTGTTAAGCACCTAGCTATGATGAGTATTAAGTTCCATGTATGAGCTGTAAGCTTAAGTAGCTCTAAAGTGAACATAAACATCAGAGTGAAATGAAGCTAGTAAGGAAATAATTTCACATGATCTGTGAAGACTTTTACTTGCAACATTTGGGTTTAAAGTTGGCCCATCCAATAGTATGTATCATTGTAACTGGGTCACCTACTTCTGATAGCATGTATAGAAACCTTCTACAGCTGTTATGTAAACTAGTTAAATTCTCTCTTATTCTTTGTGCTTAGGTTATCTGGATGCCTGAGTAAGGACCGTTTGTCGATTTCCTCTAGTTCAGTCTGGATAACCAGACCCATTGTTCATAGGTTCACATTTATTTATTTATTTATTTCCAGTTTGATGATGGGGAGGTCCACTAGGCACAAAGAGCCCATTTTCAGTGGAGGCCCGGGGAGAAAAGCTCCAATAATACATAGTATAAGCTCCATAATATGATGCACAATACATAGCGGAAACAGAAACAGAAAATTTTACATACAAAATAGCAAAAACTAAACAGCAGCTTGGAAAAGGATGTAAAGCATATTTACATGTTTAGTGGTTGAGAACAGTAGTAGAAAATTAAATTAATACAGAGGTTTAAATCATCTGAGAATGATATAGGAGTAACATTAGCATGGATGAGTTCTTTAAGCATGAATATTAGCATGAGTTAAATTAATACAGAGGTTTAAATCCTCTGAGAGTGGTATAGCGGTAACATTTGCATGAAGGCAGTACAGAGGGTTAATCAATAGTGTGTAAGGAAGAACAAATTTTGTGTGTAAATAAAGTATTTATGTATTAAGCAGGTTAGGTAGGTGGAGTGCAATTGCATTTCTATTTTTGGGAGAGGTAAGAATGCAGCTGGGTTTTTAAGTGTTCAGAGTTCTCAGAAGTTTTTAGGGATGGAGGGAGAGAATTCCATTTTTTGGCGATGGAGAAGGATAGGAGAAGCTGAACAGTGGGACGGTTTGTTTTATAAACAGAGATTAGATTTTGGTGGGTAGATCTTAGAGTTCTGTTGGGGTCTATAATGTTAAGATATTTGTTAGTGCAAGGCATTTAGTTGGTTTGAAAATAAGCTTGTGGGTGGTGATGAGTTGGAGGTAGTCAAGGTAGTTTGGGAGTTCTAGCCATTGCAGCTGGTGGAGAGGTTTACAGTGATGAGTGGAGTATTTGGAAGTGGTGGTGAACTTTGAAATTTTATTGTAACAGGATTCTAGTTTAGAAGAAATGGAGGAAGATAGGTTGATTAGTAGGGGAGCACCATACATTAGTGAAGGTAGTAAGAAGGTAGTGGCGAGGGTCAGTCTTGTTGATGGGAAGAGGAAGTGGGAGTTTCTGTACAACATGCCAAGTTTGTGATGAGTTGGAGGTAGTCAAGGTAGTTTGGGATTTCAAGCCATTGCAGCTGGGGGAGAGGTTTACAGTGATGAGTGGAGTATTTGGAAGTGGTGGCGAACTTTGAGATTTTATTGTAACAGGATTCTAGTTTAGAAGAAATGGAGGAAGACAGGTTGATTAGTAGGGGAGCGCCATACATTAGTGAAGGTAGTAAGAAGGTAGTGGCGAGGGTCTGTCTTGTTGATGGGGAGAGGAAGTGGGAGTTTCTGTACAGCATGCCAAGTTTCTGATGGGTTTTCTTTATATTTAGCTGAATATGGGTATCAAATTTTAGGTGTTTGTCAATAGTAACTCCAAAAAGTTTAGCAAAAGGAACAACGTCTATAGTGGAGTTGGCAAGGCTTGCAATCATGAAAGAGGTTTTGTCTAGGTAGATAGATTTTGAGGGAAAGAATAGAAGGATTTTTGATTTGTTGGCATTCAAAGAGAGGTGATTTTGGATTATCCAGTTCTCAGTAGTTGAGAAGGCAGTTTGAGTTTTTGTTTGGAGTTCAGTGAGATTTGATGCAGAGCAAACTAAAGTTGAGTCATCTGCATATTGTACTATCTTAGTGTTAGGAATGGCCACATGGAAATCATTAATGAAGATATTGAAGAGCATAGGTCCAAGAATGGATCCCTGTGGTACCCCGGTTGGGGTGGGAAGGAAGGCTGAGGTGCCAGTCTTCCATTTTACTGCCTGAGATCTGTCAGAGAGGTAGCTGTTGAACCAGGTAATGGTGTTTTGTGAGCGGTTAAGGTTGCACAGGTGGTGA
Organism: Protopterus annectens; assembly: GCF_019279795.1. Classification (NCBI taxonomy): domain Eukaryota; kingdom Metazoa; phylum Chordata; order Ceratodontiformes; family Protopteridae; genus Protopterus; species Protopterus annectens. The sequence continues at coordinate 1,141,793,942 of NC_056732.1, read as the reverse complement.
AGAAGGTGGGTATGGGAGACTGTGTCGAAAGCCTTGGAGAGGTCAATGAGGACTGTGGATACAAGTTCTCCAGAGTCTCAGGCATGGTTTGTGATGTCTAAAAAAGAGAGAAGAGCTGTTATTGTGCTATGGCCAGGACGGAACCCATGTTGTGTTGGGGTGAGGAGTTGGTTATGTGTAATGAATGGCATGAGCTGGAGGTGAATGCTTTTCTCAAGAATTTGTGAAATAGGGGAGAGAATCGCTATGGGTTGGAAGTTGGAGATGTTATTATTTTTGCCTCCTTTATGGAGGGGTAGGATAAAGGCTGCATGCCACAGTTTGGGGACATATGATTCTTGTATAGATCTGTTGATGAGTATGCTAATGGGGATGGTGATGCTGTCTGCTGCTATTCTTAAAAAAAGTGAGGGGATATTGTCAGGAGCATTGGAGCAAGGTTTAAGCTTAGAGAGACTTTTTTTATATATGAGGTGGGGATGGGTTTGAGGTGGAATATGGGAGGTGAGTTTGGGGTGGAAGTTTGGGCAGATAATTTGATTTGGGGGGAAGTGCTATTGTTTGGGAATGTTTTAGTAAGTTCAGCTATAGAGTTAGACAAGAAGGAGTTGAACAGACTAGCTATTTCTGGGTAAGATTTGCTAGAGTCAGGGCAGGGGTTGTTTTTGGTGCCTAGGTTGAGAAGTGAGTTGATGGATTTCCAGAATTGTTTGGGGTTATAGGAGTGGTTAGACTGGAGTTTGATATAGTATGCTTTTTTGTCTTGTATGATATGTTTTTTGGCTAAGTTGCGGAGTTGTTTATATTTGAGAAGGGTGTCAAGGTGCCTATTATGATGGTAGAGTTTCCAGGTCTTGTCCCTTTGTTGCATGAGTGTTTTGGTATCTTTACTAAGCCAAGGGGTGGAATTGTTTTTTATACATTTTGTTCTTGGAGGAGCTTGGAAGTTAAGAGTGTCTAAGAAGGTAGAGTTGAATAATTCAACAGCACTGTCCAGAGGAAGAGATTTTAGAGTGTCCCAATTTATCATTTTGAGAGAATTGGAAAAAGTTGTAGGGTTAAAGTTGTTGAGATTCTGAGTATGGATATATTGGTGTAGATGAGGAGAAGAGGGGGTTGCTCTATGGATGAAGGCTGGTACGTGATCACTGATGGAGTCTGGTAAGGTGCAAGTGTGGGAGATTTTGTTAGGGTGGGAGACAAGGATCCAGTCCAGTATTGTGCCTGGGGGGTAATTTCTATTAGGGCTGGTTATATCATTTGTGAGTTGAGTGAAATTACATAGATTGATTAAAATGGTGGGGTTATTGGCAGTTCTTTTGTTCTAGTCAATGTTCACATCTGCTAGGATGTATGTCTCAAGCTTGATATTATATGAGGCCCATAGAAGAATTTCCTTAAGTGTGTTAATGTTGTTTCCAGGGGGATATAGAAGGCTATAACACAAATGCTTTTCTGGTTATTTAGTTTGAGATTTCCTATGACTAGTTCAGCGTTGTTGAACTGTGGAATAGGATTTTGGTAGGGAGTGATGGAGAGTAGACTAGAGTAGATTAAGGCTGCTACTCCACCCTTCTATTTTAGGCAGTCTTGTCTAAGTACCTGAAACCCTGGGGGTAGTATTTCAGAGTCTAAAATATGGGGTTTTAGCCATGTCTCAGAGACAGCTGCTATGTCAGGTTGGGTACGGGACAGTCAAGTGTGGAAGTGGGCTAATTTGTTTCTTAGGCTCTGGGTATTGATGGCCAAGATGTTGAGGTATTTAGAGTTGGTAGTATGGGTGTTGCTGCCTCACAGCAAGAGGTTCTCTGGTTCGATTCTCAGCTGGGGTGCCTTCTGTGCGGAGTCTACATGTCCTCCCTGTGGTCACGTGGGATTCCTCCGGGTACTCCAGTTTCCTCCCACATCCCAAAGACATGCCATAGGTGGATTGGACACTCTAAACTGGCCCTAGGTGTGAGTGTGTGTGTGCCTTCTGTGGAAGGTTGGGTGCCAGGCTGGCAACTCGACACTGTAAAACTCCACTGCCAATCATGAGCGGACAGATAATCCACTGTAGCAACCCCTGACCGGGAAAAGCTGAAAGAAGAAGAAGCATATGGGTGGTAATGGGGGGAGATGGATTGCTGCTGGTACTAGGTCCTGGGTTGGGGTGTATGTCTCCTGCTAGGCATAGGCAGTTAAATGGGAATGAGAGAAGGGGTTTGGATTTGCTCCTAGAGTTTGGTGGGAGGTACAGTAGTGCTTTGGGAATATGATGTTTCATTGAGGAGGATAAGAGTTTTAGTTTAAAGCAGAGAAGTGGGTTTGGAAGCACTAGGGAGGAGGATATAGTGTGGAAATGAGATGTAGCAGAGTTATGATGTGTGTCAGGGGTGATGGTGGGGTGAAGAGGGGATAGGAAAGAAGGGGGCAGTTTGAAAGAGGAATAGGAGGTAGCATGCTATAGAGGTATTAGGAGTAGTAGGCTAAGGTAAAGGATGAGAATGATGTGAAGAGACATGGTGTGGTTTAGGTATAATGGAATAGTTGGTGGTTAGGTGTTGAGGATGTAATAGGATAATTGGTGACAGTGTAGGAGGGTATATCTAGAGCTTTAAGGATTAGGGATGTGTATACGTTATTACTAGACATTTAATGAGGTAGATCATTTGTAGCTTAGCCACCATGGCTTGCTTCCCCTTCCATGAGGGATTGTGAGCTGATACTGGGAGTTTATTTGTAGTTACCCATTCATTTGTCCAGGTTGCACTTGAAGGTGGTGAGGGACCTACTTTTTCTTTTAAGATTAAGAAATAGTGTGTTCCACGGAAGATGACTTCTTAGCTTGAGTCCTCTATTACATTAGCAGATTCTGTTTATATTTCAGTGAAAAATGTGGTCTTTTATCTGTTGATCATGGTGTTTCTGATTTTGTAAATATGAAGGAGGTTGCTAAAGACATGGTAATTTCAGGCCTTATAGGCTAGGCAGAGGTCACTCCTAAGGTCTCTATATGAGACACAGACATAAGATAGGGTTTTAAGGCATTTTGCATAGGTAATGTGGTATTTTTCAAATTGGATCATGCAGCTGGGAAGGCACATGGCAAAGAGCATTGTATTAAGTTGTAGGCCTGATAGGGGAGGTGAAGAATCCTTGGGCCAATAAATGTGCCAATGTCTCTGATAACTATGTCCATTTTGAGGAGTATACTTTTAATGCAGTAGATGTGTGGGTGCTCCTGTTTACCAAAGGACACAATCCTATTATTTTTACCATTTTTATTGAGACCATGATCATCTGGGGATCCTCGTGGTAGTTGTTGATGGTTCTAAATTTGCAATCAACGGCAACCTCTGTCAGCCAAAGGTTCTTTACATGATCTTTGATATCTGAAATGTGTATATCAAACAGGTCCAGCCCCAGTATCATTCCCTGGGGGAATTCCACTGGTAACCAACCATTTGAAGGAGAATGCACCTCCAATCTTAATTGGCTGGGCTCTCTATATGAGACAGCTTGCAATTCAACTGGTAATATAAAGGTTTCCATTTAGTTTATTTTGCTTACTTATGATGTCAAAGTGTGGAATTCAAGGACTTTGGCTAGCTTAGGAACAAAATGAGTTGGCAAGATGGTTAAGGTGTTTACTTTAAAAACAGAAGGTACATTGTTTGAGTCTCACCTTTGAAGAGAACGTGTCTAGGCTTAAAATGGCTACAAGGCGAGATAACCTAGTATTAACCTATTGAATTATAATGGTAAGCTTTGTGTACTGATTCCCTTGTCTAACCAATACCTCAGTGACCTTTTCAAACAAATCTTTTTAGGTGAAACAGGTAGGAACTACCCTTCAAAAACCCAAACTGATTTGAGTCAAAGGGCTTTAGGCTATTAGTGTCTGCATGTATGAGGCCCACAATAATGCATTTTGTTGTCCTGCAGATAAGTGTGTGAGTCTTATGGATGTATAGTTTCTGGGATCAGTGGCTGGGCCTCCCTATTGTAGGGAGATGATCGCAGCACTTCTCCATGCCACAGGCACAAAGCTAGATCTGACTCTGAAGTTGAACAGATTGTGGATTGGTTCGGTGAGATAGTGCTTTCAAATGACAAGATCACCTCAGGGCATTAGCAGGAACCATTGCACTTGTGTTTTTCACTTCAGACAGATCCTTTAGGACTTCTTTCAGGGTGACATTTTGGGAGGTGGGTTGACATAATATTATGCATGGAGGGTTGTGTGGCGATTGGAAAAATAAGTCTGAGCTAAACTTTCTGCTTTGTTAGTTGTGTTTTCAGGATTGTGAAAGTGGTGTTCTTATGCAGAGTTGCTTTGTATTTACTCCTTTTTTTATTACCCACAGGAGTGCTAGTTATCTTTATTAAGGGTCTTGACATACCTGAATAAGAATTTGTGACTTTGACAGCTGTGGGAATTTTCAATTTACATTTAGTCTTGAAATATTTGAATTTCTTCCTAAGCTCTTTGCTTAACTTCTTGGATTTAATTTTCATGTGTGCGCTTTCAGTTTCTTCTAAGAGGAGAGAGTTGTTTTACCTTGGTGTAAGACTTGTTTATGCTAGAGTTCCGCCAAAGAGGCTTATTACTAAATTTAACACTGTATTTGTTACAGAGCAGGACTGAAGTCTTGGTGCAGGTATTGAAGCAAGAGTAGAACCTCTCTGCAAATGTGTGTCTCACTGCGGGTGGGGGGATCTGAACCTCCTGAGGTTATCATCTGATTGAAATCAATTTGGGACTGAGAAATCACTGACTATAGTCGTGTTTGTGTTTTGGCTGTTCTAATGGTGAAAACCATTTCATAATGATTTAAACTAATTGAAGATGGAGTAATTATAGTCATAGTGCACAATTACATTTCTAAAGTCCAAATCCAATACATTCAATTCTATAGTGTGTGGGGGCACGGACAATCTTGCATAGTGAGCTTGCACTGATGAAGTCTATGAAACCTTAACCATATTTATTGGTAGTAGTGTACGTTTTCAGGTTTATAGATAGAGTATATGGTTCCATTGTGAGGGTCTCAAGTTTCTTTCAATATGCTTATCAGGTTGTGCGTGTCATAGAGGGAGTTGTAGAATTAGCTAGGATGCTATAAGGGTTCTTATTTATAGGTAATAGGATGTGAGAGAGTTCACATGTTATCTTGCTGAATAAATCCAGAGGTAATAGAATCATGGAGGAATATAGATACACCACCATTTGTTGCAGGTTAGATAAAGACTGCAACAAATTACGTATTACCAACCCTGCTCTATGCCTCTCCTCTGTTTGTCAATCTCAAGTCTACCCAGGTCTCAAACTTGAGCAATGCTCTACCACATTCTTTTCAACACTTACTAACGTTTCTCTGTACATTTGCACTTTATGTCTTTGTAACTTTTTTAAATACCACTTATGTCTTTGTAACTCTGTAATTTTCTTTGCAGAGCTTTTTTCCCCATGCTTCCACCGAACAGGGACTATTCTGATGCCTAGACCAACCTTCCCAGTAAACAGATGTGAAATAAACCATTTAAGTACAATATTTATTTTATTTAACAGTATACAGAAACTTATGCAGACATATAAGTTTTATCCTAGTCTAGCCTTATTTCAGGAAGGCCCTTCTTTATGATGTCAAGTTTTAATGTGTGGGGATGTTGTCATGCTGAGGAAAAGGGTTAGAATGCATAGCTAGCTGCAACAAAGCAGCTTGCATCTTAGTGGGATAGTAAAGCTTGCAAACTGATGCAGCACATTGCCCCTCAGTAGCAGTATGGCACTAGATGACAAGATACGACATCTGAAGTTAGGATTGCGGTCATTGTGTAGGGGGATACATTAGGACACTAAAGCAAAGTTTAAGTTCAGTGATGTGCATGATGAACAGATTGGCCAAATGAAGCATGATGGAGTGCAAATCAGAGCAATGAAAAGCAAACAGAAACAAAGTAGCTAGTAGGAAAACAACTTATTAGTAATCTAGCAGTGATAGAATGCCTACAACAGCAACAATATCACTTTCTTTCACAAGTTAATAATACTGTAGCATTCTGAATGGCCATTACAGTAATAAAGTGCCTCAGATGAAAAGTGATAACAAATGAAATGCATTTTGATGGTCTTGTAAGGACTGGCGTTATATGAAATCTGGTGAAATTAGTTTACAGTTAGTTATAGCAGTAGCACAGTCGCAGAGCTCAGAGTAGCACAGCCAAATGGAACACAACAGTGTGCAAAGTAGGACAATATAATACACACATAAAAAGCAGACAACCAAGTGGAAAACCACTTATCACAAAGCCAGCGGTCACTAAATGCTAAGAAAAACAGTGATATTACTTTCTTTCACGAGATCCTACTACAAAGTGCTCTAAAGGGCCCTACGACAATAGGTACAATAAGTTGAATTCAAATTTAGCAAAACAGTAATTGTGAGGCATATGAAAAATGACAACAAAATATACATTTCTATGGCCTTGTAGGGACTGAATTTGAGTAAAATCTGTTGAAATTAAGTCACAACCAGTTATAGTGGTAGCTCAGCTGCACAGCTCAGTGGAGCTTAGCCAAATAGCTTTTGAGACTGACCTGTGTGCGTGGATGTGTGTGTTTGTTTGTGGTGACTTGACTACACTTACCTTCTGATTGAATAGTAGAGTTCATTGAATATCCTGCTGTTATGCAAAATACATTTGAAATGGTGCTCATAAGTGTGGATTGAATCAATGCACTGATAACTCCAAAATAGCATTCCTCTTATCTACAATTCCAAAATGAATGTATGGCAGCCGCTTCTCCCTGATGTGTGTTGTAAGCAAGAATGGACATGCCCAAAACAGTCTGCAAATAACACAGCACTGAATGACATCTTCAGTTATTATATAACTTTATTATATCATCTAGCTCTGTCAGTAGGAACTGCCTGTTGTCTGGACCTATTAAGCTTCCTTCCAATACTTCTGATATCTGAAATGAGCACTTTGAGGTGGTAAGAATTGCATTACTGTTTCATTATGTTATTTTTATGTATAATATCCTTCTGTTGATTTTCTTTCTGCTTTGGGCAGTAGTACATAAAAAATTGAGAATTTTATTTTAATTAATTGAGAATTTTATTTTAATTTATCATTTAATTAATTAATTTATAAGGACTCTTAGATAGCAGTTTGAAGGAATACACGTCAGACCTGGGGACTGCCATATTCAATGTTACCACTATTGTTATGCATTGAAGAGGCAATGATATTTAGATACACACACACACACACACACGCACACACACACACACACACACACACACACACACACACACACACACACACACACACACACACACACACACACATACACACCCACACACAGAGCATAAGAATAAGTTGAGCTCGTAAGAGTACTAATGAACTCCTTTAGAGAAAACAAAATACATAGCTTTATCAACTCACTTTTTAACTAAGCTCCATTTTAAATACCCTGCCTGCTTCACAGTTTTTTCTTCACTATCCTGTCTTTCTCCTGTATCTTATAAATATTTCTTAACCCCCTTCGTTTTTGTCCTAATCTCCTTTCCTTCACAGATTATGTTTCAGTCTTCCTATTTTTCACAAGACCCCCATCTCCAGACTGTATTGTGCAATTTATATGAACAAGCATGCAGTTTGCAGTTATGAACTTTCCTACACCGGATAGATACTAATTAGACACTATTTGCTCTCTTACCTGTACACTGTGACTGCAGCTTCTAACTGTGATATGCTGATGTATGTTAACTAAATATGATGTGCCTGGCATGCTGTAATAATGGATCATCAGAATGTAATATGCATGTGAGTGTTATATCTGCACGAGCTGTACTCCTCATGACTCTGATGAAAATGATGTGCCTGTAGACAAAATGGACATAACCAAATAAAAAGAGCATGACTGTTAGTTACACAAAATTAAGCTAAAACTAATCTTGCTTGTATATCTCTATAACTGGCAACATAATTGTTAACACAAAATATTAATTTGTTCTTCATTAGTCTTAAGTAACGAATGATAGTAATACTTCATAATTGCATCCCCTGTGCTTTCTAATTTTAAATAAAGAATAAGCATTCATTTACTTGATGTATTACATTGTTTATATGTGTTAAACGGAATTCATCATGTGTAAATAGATACATTAATGTTATAGTAGAAATGTTGTTGGTTAATTGAAGATCGTTACAGGTGTTAATTGTTTCTTTTTGCAATTTGTTGTCCAAACCAGATGTTCAGTGAAATATGAGAGGACCAGTTTTTCACAGAAGTAAGGCACACCTGCTTTAGTTTGCGACAAAAGTGTTAGCATATTGAAGACCCATTCTACTGAAACCATGACAGTGATGCTGCAGTACTACAGATGGTATATAATAGTAAATAAAGGGAATCACAGGATGAGGCTTGAGGCCTACCAATTTGAAGTGTTTAAATAATAGTGTACACTAAGATAAACAGATTCTCCTTTCTTAAATTTCAAAACTGCAGGGAGTATGACAAAACTTACATTCAGAGATTTGTGAATAAACAAGTCCTAGATAAGCAGTACTGTCTTATGATATACGGTATGGAAGTGCTAATGCATGCTCCATATGACAGCACAAAGTAAACAAACTAAAACTGTGTCTCAGCGACATGGCTGAGGCCTATATTGTGCATGTCAGCCAGGAGCATTAAGAAAACACATAGTGAGGCCAGTAGTATTACTGCACAGAAACAACAGTTACTAGTATTTATATGTACATCCTTTTCTGCTGGAAACAGAAAATACAGAGCTCTGGTCTATAGCTCAAAGCATCTGTCACTGAATCTGAATTAAAACTATGTCATGTGAATATTATTTCTGTGCCAGATTCTCAGCAAGTATTTGTCAGCACATACTCTAGCAAATGTTTCTGCAGTCATAACATTACACTTTGAACCTGTGTCAACTTTGAGCTCTATGGGTCTGCCATTTATCCGAACAGTACAAAATACTTCCATTCTTTGCCCATAAATGTACTGCATTGACTGCTTCATTAAGCACTGGCACACCATCAACATAAAAGGTAGAGTCATGGCTTTCTAATTGATCAACTATTTCAAAGAATATGTGCCTTTTGATTTATAAAACCTCTTGAAATGATTCCACATATTGCACTTGTGACATTGTTGACCAAAGCTAAGCGCTTTTCTCTTTTAGGCTCATGACATCCACCACAGTTGTGACAGTTAGCAATGAAACTGAGTGGGCGCCCCTTCTTTGAGTTTGCTGACTCACTCTTGTGCTTCACTGAGAATGTGCATGCTCTGAATTTCCTAGAAAGCTCCTGGCTTTACCAATGAGCATTGCAGGGATTACAGTTGCTGCTGTGTGCTTGTGTCTGTTTCTTTTAACCATGTGCTGCATACTATCAACATTAGCCTTACAAGTTACTGGAAGCATGCATTTCTCATTTGTAAGCATATCTGGATGCTTTTCTGTGAGCTCCTACATCTGACAAATCTTTATGGCCTTATTCAAAGTTAAATCACTGTCACAAAGCAAAATCTTTCTCAAAGTATCATTTATAATACCACACACAAGTCTTTCATTTATCATCAACTCATCCGTTAAAATCACCAAATCTGCAAATTGTAGCTCTGTTTCTCAAATCAGTTATATATGCTGCAAGGGTTTCACCAGGCTTTTGATCCCTTGTATAAATTAAGTGTCTTTCCATTGTAATGTTCATTTGAGGATTACACATTTCTCTCAATTTACATTTTAAGCATGCAGGATCCTCCCTTGACTCAGCCGGTACAACTATATAATGTTTTTTCCCCTCTCCTACAAATACAGCAGGTGCATGCACAAATGAATGCTCCCTTTCAATGGCTTCTGAACCAGATAAATTAAGCAGAATATATACCTTTGTATGGTCATCTTTATCAGAAAATGCAGCCTGTATAAAAATATCATACTCTTTCTCAAACACTCTGCAATTCTTTGCAATATTAGTATCAAACACAAGTGGTCTTGGTTTTTGAAATCCATCTGCCATGCCAACAAATGGCCCTTGTAATTATATATGAACATGCTGCTATGCATGCTTGTAATAGCATTCAAATGCACAATAAACTCTTTGAAATACTGTACTTTGTGAAATATGCTTTGAAATGGCTGTATTTTATGAAATAACTGCACTGTAATACTGCACAAACATGCAAACACTTAATAAACTTCTGATATCTCATATAGCTTTAATTAATACAAAAAGTATGTGCTGAATAAAGAAATGTGGTTGTTTTCTTTATTTTATTCATTTTATGCAATTTGGACTTTATTTCAAACATTTTCCATAGTAATTTGAATATTTCTATCAATATGTTGCAGTTTTGAACATTTTGTTTACTTGAAATATAATTTAGAGCATTCTGTGTGCTTTGTTTCATATTTTGCGAATAAGAAATAATTTGAGCACTTTTAATATCTGAAACTTGTTTCTGACCTGTTTTGTAAGTTATATGTTCAGTAGGGATGATTCACGCCTCTATAATCCTGCAATCTTAACTGAATGTCTGTCGGTCTTGAATATGGAGAAACTGGATCCCATTCTGACACCATGTCGCTTGTCTCTAATATAGATCATGAAAAGGCAGGGTAGTTTGTTTATATGCTTTATTACATAAAAACACATCAGGATGGATAGCAGCATTACAAAATATAAATGAATTGATTAATTGACAGACTACACAGACATGCATGCTTACGTCTCAACAGCTTACTACAAAATGGCAGTCAGGCTTGCACTCACTCAGTATTTATACACTTGTGCAAGCTCCTGGAAAGCATCTTAAAGCCATACTTACATATTGATCTACACCCACCACACAGACACACACATATTCTGTATGCAACTCCACTTCTGTGCCAAACTACCCCGTAAACACCGAATAGTATCCTGACTTTTTCAGGCCCATGTGTCATCCACAGGATAATAAGAATAAGTATTAGTTATTCAGATATTTACAAAAATAAGGCAGGAGCTCCCAACGGTCTATGCTTGATCTCATGCTGCTTTATTGTTTTAACTCTGGGTGTCCAATGGTTAAAGACATCTCTGCCAGTAAGATTGCAGATGACATAAAAGTAGGAGAGATAGCAAACTTGGTAAATGATTGATCTAAATTACAGGATATGCTGCACCAACTTGTACATTGGCTACATTTAAAAATATGGAATTTAATGCCAAAAAACTAATGCAATACACATCGGTAACTCAAAGAATTGTTACCCTTATGCAATTGGTGATCATATTCTACAGGAGGTAGAGTCTGTGAGGGCCTTGCAGTGAAGATAGATAAGATATTTTCTCTTTGATCCACACATGAATGATGTCATTAAGAAGTGTTACTACGAAATAAAAACAAGACTGCAGATCATCAACAGCAGGGAAGCGGTATTCCTCCTTACCTACAAACCTTTTATAAGACCTGTCTTGGAGTAGGGAGTGGACATTTGCATTTATAATAAAAATATATAAACAGGCTGGGAAGAATCCAAAGGTGTTTCACAAGGCAGATTTACTCTGTGAAGAGTCTGAGTTATAGGGAAAGATTACATTTCTCTCACCATTCCCAATCAACTCCAGACTTGTAACGGGATTTCAGTTTGATGTATAAAAGTAATCACTATGACATCTATGTGGTACAACAGGGATTACATTTTACTTTCCATTCTTTCCTTTTTGGAATACAACCAAATTCAACATTTTTCACAATCAAATTCTAACTTCCTTGCAATGACTTTTCACATTAGAATTAAAAGGTGGTAGAATTCTCTACCACTGTGTTTAAGAAGCTTGAATTCCTTGGTGTCTTTTAACACTAATCTAGGGTATTTGACCCTAGATTTAAAGGAAGTGATCTCTTTGAAGACGTAAACAAAGTCTCGGGGTCCAGACCTTAAAACACTGAAACATTGAAACATGCATGTTTTTACTCACATATAAACACACACACACACACACACACACACACACACACACATGCATGCAAGCAAACACACACACATGCATGCACATGTGCACTCACACAAACACACCACATACACATGCAAACACATATGTGTAAACATACACACACACACACACACACACACACACACACACACACACATGCAAGCAAACACAAACACATGCATGCACACACGCACTCACACAAACACACCACATACACAGGCAAACACATATGTGTAAACGTACACTCACACACACACTCACAAACACACACACACACACACACACACACACACACACACACACACACACACACACACACACATGCAAGCAACCACAAGCACGTGCATGCACACGCACTCACAGAAACACACCACATACACATGCAAACACATATGTGTAAACGTACACACGCACACACACACACACACACACACACACATCCACACACACCCACACACACAAACACACACACACATACATGCACACACTTTTATGTTCTGCAGTCCTTTTCCCTGTGTATGCTAAACCACAACATTACACCTTCTAAGATATTTTTCCAGATCTATGATTAAACTGACGCACACATGGATACATGTGCACATGAATCTAAATTCCCCCCAACACACACACATACACACACACACACACACACACACACACACACACACACACACACACACACACACTCACACACACAGACACACATGCACACATGATCTCGCTCTCTTTTCATAGGTTCATAGGTAGGTACTAGGCTATCGGCCCAAGGGCCTATGTAAGCCTAGTCAGCAAGGTACCATAGCTTATGCCACACAAGAAAGTTATTTTCCTGTGCCACTGTCCAGCAGAGACACAGAAGTGATCCCCGGGGTGTATTTCCTATTTCCCATCCACTCAACAAGATTTTTCTTGAAGAGTGCTAATGAAGAACTTTGTTTGACATAGATGGGTAGCTTGTTCCAGAGTATGGGAAGTCTCTGGGACAGGAATCTATCCCTCCAGCATGTCTTGTTTATTGTGGTGGCAAGGTTTAGGTCCCTAGAGAGTGTAGCTTGGAGGGATTGGGATTTCTTTAGGTGTAGCATGTCCAACAGCTCTGGGTTTGACATAGCTTTATATGTTAGGCAGAGATCATCTCGGAGTAGGTGATATGCTACGGGGTAAAGCTGGAATTTTTTGAGGCGGTCAGTGTAGGGCATTTGTTTGAGGCCAGTAATCCTCTTTGTGAGGTACGTCTGTGGCCTTTCCAGCTGCTGCAGATGTCTTGTGAGGTACATTCCAAAAGGGGCGTTGCACTCTATAATGGGTCTAATGAGTGACGAGTAGAGGCGAACAATGACCTCTTTTTTTCCTGAATGAGAACCCTTTTATGATGAGGTGTGCCAGGTAGAAGGACTTCCTGACTACTGTGGTGATGTGACTATCAAAGGAGAAACTACTGTCAATCTGGGTCCCATGGTCTCTTATCACGCATTCGGTGTTAAGTAGATTGCTGCCTATGTGGTAGTTCATGGGTACAGAGTTTTTACCAAATGGGATGACACTGCACTTTTTGGCATTGAGCTTGAGGCCATGGCTCTGACACCAGGAATCTATCTCAGTGAGGCCCTTCTGTAGGATGTCCACATCATTTGGGGACTTGACTATGGCTCCTAGTTTGCAGTCATCTGTGAACTTCATCAGTGAGAGATCTTCTGTGTTAGCCTGTATTTCAGAGAGAAGTAGATAGCAAACAGGAGAGATCCCAGGATGGAACCCTGTGGCACTCCACTTGTCACTGCTTTGAGGTCAGATTTGGAGTCTTCAACTTTTACAATGTGTGTTATGTCAGTGAGCAATTTGGCAACCCATCTTGTGACGTAGGGATTTATACCTAGTTTAGTGAGTTTAGCTATAATTCCAGAATGGGCGATGGTGTCAAAAGCCTTGGCAAGGTCAAGATAGGCTGTGTGAACCACCTTACCCTCATCCACAGCTTTGGTGACTGCCTCAAAGAAGTTGATCAGGTTCAGGAGGCATGATCTGCCTTTCACAAACCCGAACTGGCTGGGATCCAGAGTTTGGAGGTTACCAATGTCTTTGTTTATGAGTTCCATGATGATATGTTCCATGGCCTTGCAGACCAGGCTCGTCAGGCTAATAGTTCGATAGTTCCCGGGATCAGTTGTGGCTCCCCCTTTGTGGAGTGGGATAACTATTGCTGTGCGCCATTCATTGGGCAAAAAGCCTGATGCAAGGCTATTACTGAACATGGTGCTTAAGTGGGGAGCCAGTTCATTCTGAAGTGCGTATAAAATGCAGCCTGGGATGTTGTCCGGTCCCATGGATGCTGTGTTTTTGGTTTTAGAGAGTGCAGCTTTTACCTGCGTAGTTGTGATTACAGGGACTCTGCATTCTTCCTGTATAGATATGGACCCTTTAGGGGTGAGAAGGGGGTAAAGTTAGCACTGAACCGATCTGCCAGGATGTTGGCAATATCAGTTGGTTCTGTAATTTTCGTGCCTTTGTGCTGTAACTCATAGCAGATCTGGGTGTTGCCATCTAGATTCTTGACATAGCTATAGAATGCTTTGTGGTTATCCTTGGATTTAGTGGCAATTTTGTTTTCGTAGCTAGCTTTGGAGGATCTTATAAGGGATCTCAGCTTCTTACTGAGGCTGACCAGGGAGCTCCTCCACTCATGGGACTTTACTCTCTTTTGCAAAAGTTTCTTCCTCTGTTGTACAGTTTGTTTATGGCAGGGGGCCACCAGATTGGCTTTCTTTTTTTGGAGGATAGCATCTTGGTTCTGTTTGGGATAGCACGATCCATGCACTCATGTAAGTGCTTATAGAGTGCATTTGTGTAGGATTCAGCAGTTGTAACTGTATTGTCCATCTGCATGGGTGTCATGAAGTTCAACACTTCTGTCTTAAGAAGCATGAAGTTGTCTTTGGAGAAATTCTTTACTGTGGTTTCCTTAATGGGGGTGGGTCAGGATGTGGATATAAAGGGTGATAAGCTTATGGTCGGATTGGACCAATGAGGAGTTGACTTCAGGTGTGGAACACCGGTCAGTCGTGTTGGTAATTACTAGGTCTAGGATATTGTTGCCCCTGGTGGGGGTGTGGATAAGTTGATCTAGGGCATTGGAGTTTATGAATTCCAGAAAGTGTTGAAATAAGGAGTTGGTACATGAGTAGTTTTCCCAGTTAATGGTGGAGTAGCTGAAGTCGCCCATTATTAGGGTGTTTGGTTGAACCCTAATATTTTCCAGTACATCAAGAAAAGAGGAGTGGGAATCCTGGGGCATGGTGGGGGATCTGTAGCAAGCTACAATTTGGATTGCAGTTTTGCCCAGAGTTAGTTGCACTTGGATAACCTCGGATGCATTATGCTGAGCAACTAGCCTGGATGTGTGGAAATCCTTAATGAATATGGACACACCTCCGCCTTTGGTGTTTCGGTCCAGGTTACATGGCCAAAAAGTGTGGTAGTGCAGTGGTGCTCTCTGGAGCCTTAAACCAGGTCTCAGTCACTGCACAGATATGTTCTCCATTTTAAGCAGTGCCTCGAGTGAGTGCATTTTGAGATTTAGACTTCTAGCATTGAGTAGCATTACCTTCAGTTTTTGTTTGCCTTTTCCTGTTATGGTGGTGAATTTGTTATTTGAACCCTGCCTAAAAAAGGTACTATAGGGGCAGCAAGAGCCTTAGCCAGTATCCGGAATCCCAGGGGTGACAGGTGCAGGCCATCTGTGGCAAAGCATCATGGTCTGTCGACCATGTCATCCCAAGCAGACAGATACTGGATCCCCTTAGAATGACACCAGAAGCTTAACCAATTGTTGAAGTCAATCATTTTGTCCTTATACTATGGTATCATTCTGGGCGATGGCAGAATGATACTCAGGGCTAGGGTCATACCTGCCTGGGCTACAAGATCGGAGAGCTCTTCCATGTCTCTTTTTATGTAGTCCAGGGAGGTACGTCTCAGGTCATTCACACCAACATGGACAATGACAGAGTCATTTTTGTACTTAGTGTGGAGTGACCTGAGTGCATGGGTTATGTGGTGGATCCTGGCACCCAACAGGCAGCTGACAGTAACCTTCTCCTTGTCTAGACTGGTGAGTGGGACATCAGTGTACCTGACTATACAGTCACCTATGACATCATGGCATCATTCTCTAATTTATGTCTATTCTGAACATCTTTCTCTTTCTTTCTTTCTGTCCTTTGTTTCTCATTACCAAAGTACTCAGTGCCAAAATATAACAATTAAATGTTCAGCGCTTTCAGTAAAAATTAAAACACAAGGACTTCTTTGGTACTTCTAATTAATAGCACCAGCTCATAAAACATATACACAAAGCAAAAAACATCATGCGACAAATCACCTGCTAAACTTAATTACAAACATTACAATGCAAAATTCTTTTGAAATTTTAAAGTTTAGCAGTTTGTGACTACAGCTGCAATGTTTTCTCTGAGAGTGTTAATGGAGAAGTACAGAGAAGGTCAGAAGGAGATGCATTGTATCTTTGTGGAGTTTGAGAAAGCATATGACAGGATGCCTAGAGAGGAGTTATGGTATTGTATCAGGAAGTTGGGAGTGTCAGAGAAGTATGTAAGAGTGGCACAGGATATGTGCGAGGGTAGTGTGACAGCGGTGAGGTCTGCAGTGGGAGTGACGGATGTGTTTAAGGTGGAGGTGAGATTACATCAAGGATCAGCTCTGAGCCCGTTTTCATTTGCAATGGTGATGGACAGGTTGACAGATGAGATCAGACAGGAGTCCCCATGGACTATGATGTTTGCAGATGACATTGTGATCTGTGGTGAGAGTAGGGAACAGGTGGAGGAGAACCTGGAGAGGTGGAGATATGCTCGAAAGAGAAGAGGAATGAAGGTCAGCAGGACTAAGACAGAATGTATGTGTGTGAATAAGAGGAAGGATAGAGGAATGGTGAGGATGCAGGGAGTAGAGGCGGTGAGGGTGGATGAGTTTAAATACTTGGGATCAACAGTTCAGAGTAATGGTGAGTGTGGAAGAGAGGTGAAGAAGAGAGTACAGGCAGGATAGAGTAGGTGGAGAAAAGTGTCAGGAGTCATTTGTGACAGACGAGTACCAGTAAGAGTGAAAGGGGAGGTCTACAAGAGGGTAGTGAGACCAGCTATGTTATATGGGTTGGAGACAGTGGCATTGACAAAAAGGCAGGAGTCAGAGCTGGAAGTGGCAGAGTTAAAGATGTTAAAATTTGCACTGGGTGTGACAAGGGTGGACAGGATTAGGAATAAGTATATTAGAGGGTCAGCCCAGGTTGGAAGGTTTGGAGACAAAGTCAGAGAAGCAAGATTACGTTGGTTTGGACATGTGCTGAGGAGGGATGCAGAGTATATTGGGAGAAAGATGCTAAGGATGAAGCTGCCAGGTAAGAGAAAAAGAGGAAGGCCTAAGATAAGGTTTATGGATGTGGTGAGAGAGGATATGCAGGTGGTTGGTGTGACAGAGCAAGATGCAGAGGACAGGAAGAAATGGAAACAGATGATCCACTGTGGCGAGCCCTAACGGGAGCAGCCGAAAGAAGAACAGCTTGTGACTAAAATAACTATAGATATTATATCATTTAAACCAGGAGCTTGATAAACATTAAATTTTTATTGACAAATAAGGTCCCAGTATTCAAGACTTCTCTCATGGACCATCCCTACTAAACTGAATAAACTGTTCTGATAATTTAATATTTTTGGAACTGGTTTTGGCCTTTAAGTCTATACATTTGCACCTACTGTATGTGCTGGACTTTGTTTTGATTTTAGACATTCTATTTTTTTTATTCTCTCCTTAAAAAGGAACTTATATGAAATCCTTTTTTAACAAGTTGTGTGTATATAAACTACTTTTTAAAAAAGGTGTTTGTGTGTGATCATTTGGCTGTGTTTGTGTGTGATCATTTGGCTATATGATGTTTACTTGTTTGTAATATAAGCATTATAACTGATGGGTAGATAGACAGACCGGTATAGAATATGAGCTGCAGAAAAAAACAAGTTATTTCATGCCCTTCTATTTATGACCTGCTTTGAGATTATTGTTTTACAATGCAAGCTACTAGTTTGTATGTGAATGAGGCATTTACCTATGCTTTTTCATCCCATAGCCATTTAGTAAATCCTTCATCAGCTATTTTTATTCAGCATGACTGAAACTACCTCCTCAAAACCCAGCAGGTGACTGCTTTTACAAATTAGCCCACTGCATGTAGTCTAAAACACAGAAACAAATATTTTATGTATTTATAGTGAACAAAACTCTTAACACAGAGTGGGGGCGTTTTGTACCATTTTACAGGGATGCATGCCAGAAGCTGAAACTTTGAAAGCCTACAATTAGATGTGCGTTCTGTTATTTAGTACCTAAATTATGGGAATAGCATGTGTTCTTTTCAAGCACTCGTAGGTAACTGAAGTAAATTCTGCAGTGAATACTCTATGAAAGTACATTCAAAGTCATTTTAGTTCTAGGCACATTTCTAGTGTTGTTATGATCTTGCAGAAACAATTCCATTTCTGAGAATTATTCATTTCAATGCTAACAAAACTTTGGTTTGTCACTTACCTTTACTTAGCTGAAGTTTTTGATATCTTTACAATAGTTTTTTTTCACAGAATACTGCTTGCAACATTTTAAATTATGTATATGTAACATTGATTCAGTACTCTTGAAAAGTACTACAAGAATGTTAAGAACATGATACAGGAGCAAGGGCCATCCATGTTTACCTTTGCTTAAAAATATTACAGCATCCGTCATCTTGCAGCATGACTCCTAAGTTGTAGTGCACCCCAACCTATATCTCCTTAATGAAGAAACTGCTGATGGGAAAATGCCTAATGCAAGGTAATTTGTGTCACTTACCGTCCTCTTTGTAGATATTCTGTCATTTTGGAATGAGTCTTGCAGTCATGAAATCCTGAAATATATGTTTGGAATGTTCCACATTGTCTTCATGAAAAAAATGTCCTCTGTTCAAATCAGATTCAGTATCCCCATGAATGTAAAACTCCATGTTTAAAATGGTTCTGTGCAGTACCGATTATTATATGTTCACATAATTATTTATTTATTTTTTGTTTTCATTATATCTGCCCTCATTCTTTGCTCCTTGCCCCTCCAACAACATATAGCTTTCTCTTTCATGGTACAGTGTCATTCTATATGCCTGTCCCCCTTGCAGGTGGTTCTTTTAACGCACAGTTCAAAAATGTATACATCAGACCTGTTACATTTTGTCTAAGGCACTCGTACACCTTCTAATCCTTTACAGTTCAGTTCTCAGAATATATTTTTGTCAAGTTATTGCTCCACCTTCTCCTAGAACATTTGTAAGTGTTTTGCCAACACACCCTTTTGAGCAAATCATTTTTCCATACCACACTGTGAGTGACATATCAATACACCAATTTACTTTACCACACTGCCATGCCCACATGAATGCTCCTAAGCCCCATATATGTATCTCATACTGTTCCAGAGGTCAGCCTAGCACACACTGTATGCTTGTGGCTTGTGGGACACAGATAACTTTACCCATATTTTCCTATTATACTTCAGAGGCATTCAGACTAAAAGAGGCCTGTTATTCACGTTCTTTATGACTACTAAGAGTTTCACAGCAGCAGCAGATAACAATATGGATGTGACAACAAAGTAGGTTCGTGGATCAAGGTGTTGTTTGGTCACATGTAATGATTCTCTGATATAAGAGGGACACAGTAGCTGTCCTGCCCAATGTGGTTATGAAGCATGGCCTGAATGTTTTAACTCATCTAAGCTAACCTGTAACCCCAGGAAATATTAATTATTTTACTTAATAAAGGAAATACATCAGTATTTTTACTTTTTGCCTAATCAACATATACCTTACAAAAATAAGTAGCCCCAATTTAAACTCTTCAAAGTACAATAGAATAATAAACAATACATAACATCTGCTTATATAAAGGTGCACAGTTACAGAGGTTATTATACAAATGCAAATTTAAAACCTGTCAGAAAATATAAGCAACAAGAACTATTTAAATTAACCTTTGCTTTAGTAGTCATTTGATTACTTTTGAAAGTTAGGTTTGTGCTGCACATCCCATATTCAAAACCAAAATATTAATTTACTTTCAGTACTTCTTTACATTCACAATATATTGTGATTTAAAACAACAGGGATGGTAGTGCACCATCCATCTGGCTACCCACATAGATATAAAAATGACAAAAAATTAATTAAGAAACATATTTTTCTTATTATTAATGTCAAGTAAAGCCTGTAAGCACTCAAATGTGTATTTATCTATATAAATGTGGCAGTTAATGAGGAAGATTAGGGCTCTGAGCTGTTAATGAGCTGATTTTTCAATTCTGAGTTCAGGGTTTGATTCCTTCTACCTTTGTGTGCCTACTGCATAAAACTGAGCAACTCATATAACAAGACAGTGGTCCTGGGTCACCCCTGAAAAGGGTAACTTTTGTCTAATAGGCTAACCTGTTTAACAAATGATGGCTAAAATAAATTAAAGGAGAAGTAGCCTGAGCTCGAGTAACATTTTCATGCAATACTTTAGAAGATTCAGAGTTTCAAGGGCTGAGGATGGCTAAAACTCCATAAAAATAAGGGTGTCAGTCTTGTCCCATAGAGAGATGGCTGACATATCAGCTAACCTAATTAAAAATCTTAATAATGGTGTCAATCTTGTCCCACAGAGAGATGGCTGACTTACCAGCTAACCTACTTCAAAATCATATTGACAATCACAAATTGTATGGCTCCACAGCAAAACCTGACCCTGGAAGTTGCAGGCCTATTAGTCTCAGTAGTATGACTTGCAAATCTATGGAATGTATTATAAGTGAACTAATAAACAGCAGTATAGGTGAAATTATATGCAGAGCTATACACCAGTTCATTTGCAAAACATAAAGCATGACTGCACAAGCTGGTTAAGCGTTTCACAAGGGTTACTAATTGCAGGGACAAAGAACATACGGTCATTACTGCCTAAATGGACCTTGCCAAGGGATTTGACACTTCCCCTCCCATGCTGAGATTATTGACAAACTCTGTCCACTCAAGCGATAGATGTGTACAAAGTTCTCTAAGTGGCTAACTGGCTATGTAATACAAACAAGACTGCTATGTTCAGGAGTATTTCTTTAGATATAAAAACATCACCAGTGGTATCTTACTGAGTTCTGTCCTCAGCCCCTCTGACATCAAAGCTGATATCAGGGAATTGTGGTTAACCGAGTTTGTTAAATGATTACAAAGTGGGAGTGAGTTATCAAATTCCCGTGAAATATTCAAATTCTCCTGCAAGAGCTAGACCAAACAGATGCTTTGTGTGTCAATCATGATTTCACCAGCAATGAATGCCAAGAAATGCATTATTGCTTATTTTAGTAAATCCAGCATTGTCACCAAATACCATGCAGATAACATTCCATTTAAATGTGACCTAGTCATCAGACTCGGATACCTATATTGATACAAACTCTTCTCTTACTACCACACTTCTGTCATAGTTAAAATACCCTTCCACCTTGCACAACTTGGCTTCATGGCTCTGTTCAAGGTGCAGAGGAGTCACACTGTATTCCTCCATTATTAGGTCCATCATTGAATATAATGACCTTATTAGAATGTCTGGCATGTACCTCACTAACTACTTAAGCCTACTTGAGAGACTTCAACTTATAGTCACACAAATGCCTCAGATTTTAGTATACTTAGTTACTCTGATACAGCAAAAGCCTTGTCTCTACACTGACTATTCTATAGGTCCATAAGGGCTTATTCCCTGTTTAGCCTTTCTTGCTAATAATGTCCCCACACCTACTGAT
This sequence comes from Protopterus annectens, assembly GCF_019279795.1. Lineage (NCBI taxonomy): Eukaryota > Metazoa > Chordata > Ceratodontiformes > Protopteridae > Protopterus > Protopterus annectens. Next base: position 1,141,772,069 of record NC_056732.1, on the reverse strand, counting down.
TTCTTTCCTCTAAGTAGAACCAGTGGGGACCTGTAGAAACTTTAAACCTGTACTGTCATATTAACAATACCAGCTGATGTGACTGGTATCAAGCCCACTGCATCCCTTATTTCTGGAATAAGCACTCATGAATATCAAGCAACCCTCAAAATCAATATGGATGATAGGATGGATGATCACAGATTAAAACCTGGTTATTCAGAGATGATGTATTTAAATAAGGGGGACACTACCATTTTCAAACCAGTATGAGTAATAGTTCTCGGTGGTCTTCTTGGATCTATGCTTAGTAAATGCCTTTTACCCAATAAGACTATGAAATTAGTATTGGATCATTAGTTTAAAAGAATACAAGTCCTCAATGGAGAATACCCACGTCCAGAGTTAGATATTTAACTAATTCAGTCCTGAGCAGCAGGTCGATTAAAGTTTTATTCTCCAAAATTCACTACTGAAAACACACTTCATAAGATTTGCAATATCTTATAAATTGTGTAAGCCACAAAAATGTAATATATGAAACTGTCAAATAATATACATCAAATATTTACATACATGCATGCATACATACATATAAATATTTCAAGCAAGGGCATTAATGCCCTTCTAGCTTTCCAATATCCCAAAACACTTGTCTGTTTCTCCCATATATTCAATGGACTTTGTAAACCAATGTGTATGTAGCCCACTATCTTGGGCCACCAATATTAACCTTTCATCTCTTGGTTTAAATGTGCTTCTCCTTAACCATTCCTGTATTCAATCCAGATCAGCATGCGATTCTTCCAGAAGTTTTCTATACTTGCAACTATATTTATGTATTTTCCACATTTCTTGCCTTCTCATCTGATCCTTCACCTTATATTCTTTCTTTTGTTTTTTGGCACATTCAGTTGCTGCCTGATTTTTATCTACTTCTGGTTTGATTTCCATTCCTGCTTGGTACCAATATGCTTCTGCTAGACTAAGCAGGGAAGTCATCTTAGATTTATTCTCTCTAAATCTTCTACATAGGTTATCTGATGATTCTCTAGTATTTTTTGATAACCCTAAACATTTTCAGAGGTAGTTGCCTCTAAATGCCCTATATACCTGAATAAGATCTCTAATAAGATATCTATAAGGGACACTGTACAAGTTCAGATATTTTAGTCTTTCATAATAACTTAAATTTTCACATCCATGTATTCCCTTTGTATATTTCCACTGTACTCTTTCCGCTTTACTCATGCTTGTTTTCTTATAGGGTTTCCATATTGTTATCCCATACTCAGGTTTGGGTCTAATGTAACTAACAAACAATGACTTCATCATTTTTGATTTCCTAGACTTTATAAACCTTATTATACAGCCTATAGTTTTATAACTATCATTTGTCCATAGATGATTATTTTATATTACAGATTTATAACATAAAAATTACATTTTACTTGACAAGAGTACTAATGTCCTGTTTAAGCAAATGGTTATATTTATGTAAGTGTGCAACACAGATCCAATATATTTGCAGGAACAACTGTTCATCTGTTCATCAGCTTTCTAGGAATGTATGACAAGAAGGGATAGCATACTGCTGTTTTGTGATATTGTAGAATCTATACAAACTGTGCATATAATATTTTCACACTGTTTCAAAACAAGATTCATTTACAAAACCATGTGTGTTATATGACAAGTATCAGTGGCAAAATGTTGTGCCTTAATGTTCTTATATAAGTTGACACCATTTGTTCAACTGTAGGTCACATAGCATTTATTAAATTAATGATGTTATGAAAATATAGGTAAGAGTGATAATTCTTTACCAAATAAGCACTTGTCTCTCATTATAGCTTCCTATTACCCACTATATTTTAACTTAATTTTACTAACAACCACTGCTTATACACATCACTCGCACCATGACAGTATCACACTCAGTTTTTGAATTAATAATGTAAAGATGGGAACTATGTCACATTTGTCTTACTTTTGTACAAACATCACATTTGTCTTACTTTTGTACAAACATCCCTCCTTAATAACTCCAGGTCTGCACATCCCATGCTGATCATTTCACTTTGCATGCTAAACAAATCACATCAGTTTGTAAGTGGCATCCCAACTTGCTTCCTTTGTTTTAGGAAAGTACCTGTACAAGCACTTCAGAAATTAGACTTTGAAAACACTAGCATGTATAATCATCTCAGGAACATAAAGTGGTGTCCTGTAAAGATGAATTAGTCTTACAGGATACACAGAGGGAACTGTGGTTTCCTGACAACTATACACTTGTAGGAAGCAATGAGTTAAAATTCAGCATTAGGCTGATTAATTCATGACTATATTAGACTATACTGTTAGAAATAATATCCACTTTAATCCATACAGTTTCATAATGGCATTCCCAGTAATATCCATTTATTATGTATGTATGTGTGAATGTATACAGATACTGAATTTAATTCTAATTCTTGCGAATCTAAAGGGACATGTATGGGCTATATCAAAACATTTGCTTAGTTTTAACCTTCTTCCATCCATAGGTAGTACATTATATACCAGCTTGAAAAAGTTTATTGCCAACAAAATTGAAAGAGTATATCATAACAAATCTTTTAAAAAGAGATTAATCCCAAACCTCTATAAACAAACGTGTTGAAGAACCGCAGGGTTATATTATACCTTCCCTTTGCAGTGATATTTTTCCTCATTTCTAGTTTAGATTTTAGGGAAAAATGAAAATAATTGCAGTATCCTATGTGGCCTCGTTTCAACAACAAATGAGCCTGGTCTAGGTCCAAGCTGATTGTTGTAGTTAATTATGTTCCTGTTCTCCTGACAAATTTTAACACTGGTGATCATGGAATCTTTTAGGAAGGCCTTTATTTTATATGGAATAAAAAATTATGTTTTGTAGATCAAATACTTTCAAGATGGAGCCTAGAAAGTAACTGAAATGTTTACATCCCTAATCCCACTCCTCCAATTTATCTAGTGCTGCAGTAGTTTTCTCCATCACAGATGTTTTTTAACAGTCAGTATACTGTGCAAAGACGAGATGACAGCAGACCCTGCATTAGCACTACCAAAAGATTACTCTTTGTTGCATACATCATTGGTTTCCAGACAACATATTTTTGATTAACAGCTGTTTGTTTATGATGCAGAGAATAGCTGACTGACAACAGATCTGAGAATATAGGTCTACTGCTGATGGGCTATCATTGTCAGCAGGCCACTTTTTTTCCCTGTAGAGTGTTCACATACTCAGTTGAATGAATCTTCTATCAAAAAGTAAAAAAAAAAAACTGTAACCGCAAGTGAAGTGATTTGCAGTTTATTACAAAAATCCTTGCAAGTTCAAACACCTTTTCCCATATGCAGTATTTATACCCTGACCACCATGGTTCTCTAGTCTTCCTCCGTGACTATGGCATAATCATTGTCTAAGACCTACCATATCTCACAGCAACTGCACTGTATGAATTTTGTTGATAAGGATTTTAGAGAGAATTTATGCTGACTACTTTAAGGTCCTGTAGAATACTGTCTCTTAGAAAATGGGATTCGATCATACAACATTCTTATAAGATATTCTGCATTCTAAAGCTGAGATTTCATCTACAAGGAGAGCTTGGGGGGGGGGGGGACAAAAGTGCTCTTATTCATGGCTTGAAATCAGAATACCATGACAAAAATGCTTATATCCAGCCACTATTTGTTTTCTGCTCACTAACTGAAGTTTACAGAACTGGAGTGAAAAAAGTGTAAGAAAAAGATATGCAAGTCAAAGTAAATGTCATAACTGTCTTCCGCCTGCACTTTCTCCCTTCATTCGTTGTTTTAAATCAACTGATATGGGGTGGTAAAACAGCAGTCCTAGAAATGGTGCAGCAGTTACCAATAGCTGCACACACTGCAATGACGTAGGCATGACATAACAACTGCAGATGTCATATGACAAGGATACCAGATTTGTCAAAGAAACCAAGATTGCCCTGGTCTGAGACAGGCCCTTCTCCCTGCATATTTACTGCATTTGCTTCGCATTTTCTGAGGCAGATGGACTGTTATCAATGGATGTTATGGTCTCACCAATCATGACTTTGCATTATGTGTTCTCAACATGGATGCCAAGACTCACCTCGAGAGCAAGAATTTCTAGGCATTTATGTCTCAGACACATAATAAGCAGGTTATGATCTTCTATATTATGTGTTCAAGACATGCAAAGCTTAAGAAGTGAATCTGTATCCTCCAATGTGGAGGACAAGTCCCCTACACTCCCTGAACTTACATATAACAGCTCCATAGACACACCAATTCAAACAAAGGATATTTTTGCCAAAATATGTGAATCATTGCTGGTACACACTTCTCTGTGTTTTTCCCCTCCTAACTTTTGACACTTGAGGAATTTCAATTTGACCACCTGTAAGGGATCCTAATGCAAATAGCTCACTTGTGCTATCCAAGAAGAAGCTTGTTTCCTATTAAATGTGTTTTTGCAAGTTTTGCATGTATTCCTTAAGAAACCTTTTATTGAGATAACTGCACTATATATTTAAAGTAATTTTGTAATCATAGTATTTATTATGATTAAGTGATTTAATATGTATACAAGTTGAATCAGACTTTACCAAAATCCGATGAAGTCCGGTTCAGTTTGTTTACAGATGAAAGTGCTTAATCATAACCAAATGTATTTCTTCTTGGCTCATCCTGGTGTATCTCATCCTGTCAGCATTCTATTTTTTTTATTTCTTGTTAACATGCTGAGTTGTGGAACACACTTGCTGCTGTTTTGGTTAATCATAGTATTCTTCAAGCTGAAATTAAAAAGAAATATAATAAATCGGTTATAATGTCTATATATTAAAGATGAGATTCAAGGAAGGTTGAATGTATTACTTTTTACTTTATCCACACCCTCTTCTCTTCTCTTCTCTTCTCTTCTCTTCCATTATCTATTCTTTCCAAATTTAGTACATCCCACCTTATTTTACTTGCTAAATTGTCTGTCTCCCAGGCTCTTCTATACCCTGAAGGCACTCACACTGAGGCCTACATTCCCCCTCCAAATGCTTTCTAAGTACCCAGTCCATAATTGCTCTAAACATGACATGGCATGACCACTTCTCTCTTCTGACCTCAACTCTTTCACATCTCCTGAATCTCTCTGTCCCATTAACATCCTAGCTAACCTGCTAATTTATGATCTAGCTATAATCTATCATTTTGTCAAATGTAAAATCATTCCCCAGTTTATTCCACATATCTACAAAATTTTCTTCATCCATCACTTTGTACAGTTTCCTTATCTCAACATTGCTTCTATTGTTCAAGCAATTTTTTGTCTTTCTGTGGTCTAGAAATAAACTGAAGTTATCAGCTATCAAAGCTATTTACTTCCCCATCTTCTTATTCATTCAGCCAAATGCCCACAGATATTTGTGAAGGAATTGCAGCATATTCTGTATATCCTGCTAAAAAATACTACTATTTTATAATAGTAAAAATGACCAGATAGCCTGAAACTCGCAGCAAACATTTACTGCCAAAGTTAAAAACTATGGTTAAATGCTTTCATCATCTACTGATATGCTTAGAACCATTGAATAACTTGTACTTTTCAAACAGCAGATAAATACACATAAGCATACAAACCCCTTTGGATTTTGTCCAATGGTAAAACGAAGAGCATGGATAACTTCTAATCAGGTAAGTTACAAAAACATCCAATGAAAATCGAAAATCACACCCCATGCTTCTTGAATAATTATGCAAATGCACACCCAAAAATGCTGTCCAATAAATTACTGGAACTACAAAGGCCAATCCTGTGATGGAAAAAGAAAAGTTGACCTATAAAAACAAACAATAAGAAAGTCATACTCCAGAAAATGTTTTTTATACTCTTGTTGCTCTGTTTTTCAATTCACTAACAATCAAAATGGAATCACTGAGTCCTGATGGCATAGTGGTATTCAATTTCAACTACCTGGTCATTTTACCATTATTGGAGTTTTTTTGTACCAGTTCTTGAGTTCTGCTTGGTTTTCTGTGAAATATTATTTTATGGAGACCAAGTGCATGCTGTCCTTCCTTTCTGGAAAATACTTGGCTGTTATGGCACTGAAATGGGGAATGTCAAGAGTTCAAAACCATTAGAAGTATGTTTCAGCCCTTCTCCTGAGCACAAACCAGAATGAGTGGATATATATATATATATATATATATATATATATATATATATATGTATAAACCAAAATCCTGAACCAAGCTGTTTGCCTTGTGTCTTGCATTACACCCTTTGAAGCTAAGTTGTGCATTAGTAATGTTATGTTGCTATTCTAATGCTGATATTGGGTTCTCATGTTTACCTTAGTTTTGGCCAATGGTGCTTCCTTGAGGGAAAACCTAAAGCCTAGAAACTGTGTTACTGCACTTTTTATTTGGGGAAGGCTAGATTAATTGTCAAAACTGGAAGTATAACATGTCAACCCTGAATCAAACCCAATGAATACTAGATAACAGATAACTGGAGCAATTACCTTGAAATCATTTTTGTTGGAAGGCAAACCCATACACCACTTCCCACTCAGAAATAGGGCTACTACTTCTACCTTCCCACACATACAGATGTATGCATACTCTCTCTCCCAGATCGCTACTGTTGACATATAAGTGTAAAATTTCCTTATCCTGATAGGTTATGCATCTTTTTTATACTGTTAATAATTTTAATTGGTTTAAATTGATGAATCAGGAGTTAACAAGAGAGCCATCAGTGTAAAGCCATACTATTAATGAGGATGCCATTGTGTTATGGTTCAAGGAGCATGTTGGGTCCTTATCAGTGAGAACAATCATCTTGCAGTTTGCATCATCATTTTCAGACTCCAGAATATGGAGCATTACCTGGAATAAAGAATATGCATCACATGAGCTTATTTAATGAAGTAAATATCAAATATGGTGTGCTATAAACATATTATTCAAATTAAATCTGATACATTGCTCACACAGTTAAATATATTGCATACACATTCTAGAAGAGAAAAATGAATATATATGATATAAGAAATGCTTCTCGTGCCACTCTTTTACCATCTGGTTTCATTATTACCAAGTGAAACAGCCAACAGTGTTAGAAGAACTAATAAGCAACACCACCAAAACCACTTAAAGGAGCCAAGGAAATGTAAATAGATACATAAATAACAAATGTGCTAAAAAAGCATGCCCCAATCTCCACCACAGGAGTTTTATTAAACGATTAATAAAATCTTTGTGATGGAGATTGGAGCATGCTTTTTTTAGCAGTTTTGAAACATATATAATTATATATTCCCTGTCTCCACTAAGTGTTTTTGGCAGCATTTTTCCTGGTTACTCATTATTACCAACTCATTCTATTCTGTTGCTTGTTTTTGAAGATTTACAGCATAAATTACTAACAAAAAAAAGTTGAGAGTGGGAAAGAATATGAATTTTACAGTGCAGGTAAATAACTATAAATAAACATTCATAGTTTATTCTCTACTCAGTGCTGTACCCAAACCCATTTATTTTCAACCACTGTTTATTTCCTTCCTCAACCATTTCTTCACATCCCTTTGAGAGGTTTTTCACAATATCTGCAATGGAGTCATACTCATACACCTTACGATTGCATTTCTTCATCCCTGTACCCTCAGGTGTCCCTCCTTTCATATATACACACATAAATTACCTCTGTATTATTGCAGTGATATTCTGAAAGCAAATAATTTATGTATGCCTACTCATTTGTTATTATGTCAAACAGAAAAAATACATTGCAGTTTCATCAAGAAGAAACACACATAATAACATGTAAATATAAGAGCATAATCCAGCATTTCAATAAACATTTGTGAATATGCCCAACTTAACATCTTTAACTTTGATCATCCATCAGCATTTAACTTAAGAACTTAAAATGCATACTCATTTAGCCTTCTACCTAGTAGTTGTCATTTACAGCAGTTGTTAAATTTCATTACTGGAAATATTGGAAAAACAGCAGTTACAGTTTTCCATAAGAGTCCTTCTTTCCTAAGTACTATGCCGTCAGATTGTACATTCCAGCTTTTTGTAATCAATCAAACTATGCAGACACTTCCTGAGGCTCCTATAACCTAATTTATCTTTATACAACATCTTCATGTAGTACAGATAAATGACGTTAATAAATCCTCCAGACAAGGTGAACAGTTCTTAAAAATACACTTTGCCTGCTATTAGAATAATCTTTACTGGTTGTTTTTCTTCAAAACAACATTATAGCCAGGTGAAAACACCCTTCCATTCCTCTACCCTATCCCCAATTCCCACTTACCCCATATCATGCAGTTTTACTGACATCAGCTGGGAAGGCCTACCCCCTTAGTCTCTTTTTTTTTTTCCAAATAACTTTTTATTGAATATTTCCTCACATAAAATACAAGTAGAGAGATAAAGAAGATGTAACTGCAGTACAGTTGAATGTTACAGAATGTTTAACATGAGGAAGTTATTCACTAGATAATACATACTTTGCTAAATAATATTAAAAACAACTAGGAATACAGTACTGGATAAACACAAGGAAATGGTTATGTTATATGTTAGTCATTGTAATATTATTTTAACATTTCACTTGTACATTATAGTGACAAATGAGAGCATATTTAGAAGTATAACACCAACCTACACAAAGATATCAATCCACTCTACTAAACCTTATATACATATTTACAAAAATTGTCACCTTAGATAATGCTGTTACTACTCCCAATTAAAAGATGTGTTTACTACCTTTGTTTTATTAGCATTTGTCTTGCAATTTATGATATATCAGTTAATGTTTTGCAGTAATTCTGATAATATGTTTGGTTCTTCTGACTTTTTGTACTCCCAATTAAAAGATGTGTTTACTACCTTTGTTTTATTAGCATTTGTCTTGCAATTTATGATATATCAGTTAATGTTTTGCAGTAATTCTGATAATATGTTTGGTTCTTCTGACTTTTTGTATAAAGTTTCTTAGCCAATATATGTTTTTTGGCCGTGCTTTGGTATTCTGGTCAGGTTAGTCTTGATCTGTCTATTCAGTTTTTTGCTATGGAAGATTTTAATAGGGTGCATTGTGTTATTATTATATGATTAAAGAAATTATTATTCTTGCTTTTGAATATATGCAGTATTGCTGTCTTCCATGACAAAGTGAATTTTGAATAGCCTGATTTTTCTAAGAGTAATCTTAGTGAGCACCAGAGCTTATAAACTGTTTTGCAGCTCCAGAAGACTTGGAGGATATCTGCCTCTTTATTAGGACAGAAGGGACAGTAAGGTGACTTAGATGGATTGAATTTGTTTAGGTATACAGGTGCATGATATGCATTATTAAAAATCATGATCTGGGTGTATATTAATTTTTTTATATGGCGTCAGTTTCATACTATTTCTAATAGCTGATTGCATCTGATTATCTATTATGGTATTATCTTTTCCTTCCCAACACTTTGAGAAAAATATTGTAATTTGATATTTAATTTTTGCTATTAATTTATATCTATTTGACAGCATTTTTTTATTTAAGAGCAATTTTTGAATTTGTTGTGCTAATTTGACATCTTGCTCAATTACATTTAACCCCACTGGCTAGGACTGCAATCGCCCTATCAGACCTACTCTCTACTCTTTAATATGCCTCTTCTGTACTCTCAAACCTCAACAAATGGGAAGTAGGTAAGCTGTCCCATAGTTATAATCATATTGCCAGATTCGCCACTGGCTCCACCTATAGAACCCACCACTGCCAGAACCTTAAACAACTAGAGTGGCTAGAACTGCCCAGCTTAATTCAATTCAATCAACTCTTAATAGCGCACAAAATTTTTTGTACCACCCTGAGGATACCCCCTCACTTAAAAATTTTATTAAGCCATATAGCAACCTGACATCCCTACAGTCAGTTGATAAACGACTGGTTCTAACCTACAAAGCTAACAACTCTGCTGGTGAATCCCTGTTTGCCAGCTTTGTTGGCAAAACCTGGAATTCGTTGCCAAACTATATAACCCTACAATCCTCCAAAAGTCTCTTCAAAAAAAAAAAACCTCAAACAGTATCTCAAAGTGAATTGGCTATGCCCATGTACCAACCCTGATTAAGTTATAAACTGAAAGCATATTCTGTAATTATCATAACTTGTAACTAGGTCACCAAACTCTGCTTCCAATCTGATGTCTCTTACTTTTAATTGTCTGTCCATGAGAATTGTGAGTCCCTACTAGGGAACACTTCTAAGCCATTGTATATAATCACTTTGTTTTTATAATTGTTTGCTAACTTCTGTGTAATCTATATAAGTTTGTCTATGTGGAGCTTTTCTCCCCGGGCCTCCACCGAAAATGGACATGTATCCAGCCGGACTATCCCAGCAAATGAATGTAAAATAAATAAATAAATAAAGCTTTGGTTATTATACTAAGTTTAGAATTTGTTTAACTATCACTTTATAATTATTGTTTGCCCTAAGTAGGTTTATTATATTTTCCATTGAGACCATCCCCTTAGTCTCTTAAACTTGAATTATCTTCTCTTTCCAACCTACCCACTTACTTAAAATGTAGTCTGTTCAACTGCTTTTACTGCATCTCTGCTTCTTCCTACTTTATTACTTTAAGATCTTGTGACACAAAGCTAAATAAAGTGTTCAGTTTCATTTAATCTGCTGGATTTAATTACTGCTCATCAGTAGCCTGATTAAATTATAACTGTTATTCTAAGCCTCTTAGTTTTGATTTAAGCACTCGGGCTTCAAACTAGTTATTTTGCATAAGGAAGGTTGATGGTCTATACTTTTGTGGCAGGAGAGGTAGCTTACACCTTTCTACGTTGGGAATTGCTGTTTGAAGGCTGCTATTCTGAAAGTGTCTTAATTATGGTTTAAGCCCTTGGGCTTCAGGCCAGTTATTTTACACTAATAAGGTTGCGATCTACACTCTAGTGGGAGGAGAGGGTAGCCTTCTGAGATGGGAATTGCTGGTGAAAGCTTATTGTGCCTGCTATTCTATGTGTCTTTGTTGTGGTCTGTGGTCTGCACTCCTGTGACATTATTGTCTGGATGTCTAATTTATTTATTTATTTTATTTATTTTATATTTGCTTACCGGGAGAGTCTGACTGGGCATAAAACCATTTTTCAGCCGAGGCCCGGGAAGAAAAGCTCCATTGTTAGTAAACTATTTTGTTAGTGGAAAGAAAATTGTATAATACAATAAAGAAAAAAATAGTAACAGACATTCATAATGGTAAAAAGACTAAAACAGAATAAACTGGTCAAGTGGGAGACAAGACCAATAATCTAGTATAACAATGCTTCTAGAAGACAGTTCTTACAGTAGTAGCAGGTAGTGATGTATACAATAAGAGTGCAATTACGATACTTAGTCTTATATACAGGTAGCATAGCAAACTGAAGACTTAAAATCTGGCAGATATTAACAGTGAGAAGGAAAAACAACATAAGGTAGTCATATGGCTTAAATTCAATGCTCATTACATATGCAATTAAAATGTTAAAATCAGCTAGTTCCATGGTTTGGGCTACCCATGCCCAGTACATGTACAAGTCCAGGAAATGGTGAGGTGGGCTTTAATGTGATGCTTGACGTTTTTAAGCTAGTTATAGTTCTTATTTCAGGTGGTAAGTCATTCCACAGTTTAGCAATGTAGTAGGAGTATAGAAAGTCACCTGAGCTATTTTTACTCCTGGTTACTTCAATTAGAACTTTATTAGTGGATCTTAGTGGACGGGTACTTATATGGGAATTGAGGAGGCCTTGTAGAGCTGGTGTTTTATTGGGTTTATAGTACATTTGGTGGGCAGTAGAGAGTTGCGTGAGAATGCGTTTTGGGGTAGTTCTAACCAAGATAGTTGCCTTAGGGCCTTACAATGATGGGTTCTAGGAAGACAGCTAGTGGCAAATTTAGCTATCTTATTATAGCAGGCATCTAGCTTGCTTAGGTCTGATTTGGAGAGGTTGGTAAGGATGGGTGAGGCGTATAGTAAAGTTGAGAGAAGATGAGTTCTGGCTGTGGTTATTCTGGAGTTTTGGTTAGGTAGTATTTGCATCTATATAAGGTACATTATTTTCTTCTGTACTTTTTTTACAGTCTGGGTAATGTAAAAGTCGAACTTCAGATTTTGATCAATAACAACACAGAGAAGTTGGGTGTATGGTACTGGTTCAATCAAAGTCTTATTACTGGATGTGATGTTGAAGTAAGTGGATTGGGTTTTGAATTTAGTGTAGTGGAAGAGCATGAGTTTAGTTTTATTTGGGTTCAAGATTAATTGGGCATCTGCCAACCATGATTCAATAGCATTTTAGGATGTTTGGGTTAAGTTCTGCAGTTCATAGCTGAGCATTGCTCATGTAGCTGCTTGTTTTACTGACGTGTTCAATATTTACATTTTCCTAACTCCTCCCTACTACATTAGTGGCCATGGATATGCACTTCCCTACTCTCTCTGTGGCCAGTCTGGTTGAGATGGGTATTCTGAGTCATTGTAGCAATTGCCTCATGTGCAGTGACAACCCACTTATGTTTAATAAGACAGACAGTATATGTGAGAGATGTAAATATGCTTTAACACTGGAGGCAAAACTCTTCCACACAAACAAAACCAATTCTATAGAGGTTGTCAGTGACACTTACACTACACCTACTACACAGGGTAAAGACGCTACACATAACACTTTTTATGTGAGGCACTTACAGGTAACCTTCCTAAAACACTAAGTCCTCCTGCACAGTACAATCAAAGAAAGGGTCTTCAGCCATCATGTAAACACTCCATTAAAACTCTACCCACAGCTACACACAGTAACACTGCATCCAATGCCTCTACTGCTAAGCCCTTAAGGCAAACTAGCACACAGCCAAATTTCCTGATCATTGGTGATTCTATAGTGAGGTACACTGATGTCCCTATCACCAGACTGAGTAAGGAGAGAGTCACAGTTAGCTGCCTTTATGGGACTAGGATCACTCAAGTCACCAAGGCACTCAGGTCTTTGAACCACAGTACCAGTATGACTATGTCATAGTCCATATGGGTGTTAATGACCTGAGACATACATCCCTTGACTATATGAAGGGAGACATGATTGAGCTCACTGATTGTGTGTCTCAGGCAGGTATGAGCCTAGTGCTCATCAGCATAATACCTTCTCCAAGGATGATGCCACTTTACCAACAAAAAATTATTGATTTTAACAACTGGCTTTGCTTCTGGTTTCAATACAAGGGGGTACAAAATTTAATGGCTTGGGGGGATATGGTTGGCAGACCATGCTGGTTTGCTAGGGATGGTCTGCACTTATCAATCTAGGCTTTCATGTATTGGCAAAGGCATTTTCCTCCCCCATAGTGCCTTTTTTGGGCAATGTCAAACTGATAAACCTACCAACTTAACTGAACTTATGAAAGAATATCCAAAGGTGGTAATGCTCAGTGCTAGAAATCTTAACAAGAAACTCCACTTCCTGCAAGCCTTCCTATCCCTGGACATTGTAAACATCTGTGTAGTAACTGAAACATGGTTTAGATTTGCCGAGAGTACCCCAACAATGCAAAGTTATAATGCCTTTCACACCTTTAGACCAGCTACTGCAGAGGCGGGAACTAAAGGTGGAAGAGGGTCAGTCTATATTAAGACCAACCTCACATCCAGAGTTGTTAAAGTGTATGACCCACTGGAAATCATACATTTCCTACTCACCATAAACAGAGTGCCGTACCATATCTTTGCAATATATAGGTCCCCCTCCATGTCCCATAAAACCCATACTAACTATCTCAATGTACTAGAGTCCCTCACCATTCAACCCAATATGATCTTCATGAGGGATCTCAACTACCCCTCAATAGATTGGGAATCCTAAACCTTTTCTAATGCACAAGCCCAGCGATTCCTAAACTGTGTTAATATCAACATCTTGGAGCAGTTAGTCAATTCTCCTACCAGAGGGTATAAACATCCTTGATCTTGTACTCATCAACATGGGGTGCCAATGTTCCTCACCCAATGTAATATATTTGCTCATCAGATATAACTATAAGGCAGTATTACTTGAAATAAAAATTAAATGTGGGGATCTAGCAAAAACAAAAACTTTTAGGAACTATTCCAGAGCTAACCTCTCTCTACTAAGCAACACCTTAGGTAAATTCCAAGCACCCCCAAACCCAGTAAACACCATACAATACACTGAGCTATTTTCAAAATCTCTGTACAGCTATATCGATAGCTGTAAAGAGTGAGCAGACATAAGACATAAGACAAACTCAAAAAGCAAGCCACTCTGATGGAATCACAATATCAATCGGTTATACAACAAAAGAAAAAAATCTTGACCAAGCATAGGAGGAACAAAGCCATACATAGTAAAAGCCCCCTGACTAATCTGAACACGCAGCTAAGAGGGTTTATTAATACCTCAAAGGCTGAATTTGTAGAAAAATATATCTTCCCAGGTAAAAGACAGCCATAAAGCTTTTTACAGCTATGTCTGTAACCTCGGAGGAAATACACAACAATGCTCAGAAGTTATTGTAAATGGCTTTACCCACACTGAACTGGACACTATCACCAACCATTTGGCTGACAGGTTCAGTTCAAATTTCTCCTCCCAATACCCCCCCCAGTAGTCCAAATGAACTACCACATAACCCAATCCTCCCAACCATTACTACGAAACAGGTCATCAATGCACTTTCCAAACCAAAAACACTGCATCAATAGGCCCTGATAACATCAAGGTATGTTTAATAAATAGCATGAGATATAACCTCTTGAATCACTTTTCAACTGCAGCCTTAAGTCAGGATTTTTTCCCAAGGAATAGAAGATGGCTACAGACATTCTTCTGCACAAAGGAGGTCCAACCACTGATCTGGTAAACTAGAGGCCCATAAGTCTTACCAACCTCATATGTAAGGCCATGGAAAGAATTATCATGGGAATGATAAATGAGGACATAGGTAACCTGCAAACACTGAACCCATAACAGTTTGAGTTTGTTAAAGGAAGAATATGCTTATTAAATCTGGTGGACTTTTTTGAGAGAGTCACCAAAAAATATGGATGAAAATAAGACTGTAAACACAGCTTACCTTGACCTGGCCAAGGCTTTTGATACAATACCCCACTCAGGCATTATAGACAAGCTCACTAATGTAGGTATAAACCCTTTTATCACCTGCTGGATAGCCAACTGACTCACTGATAGGACCCTGGAGGTCAAAATAGGTGAGGCTACCCCCACCAAGAGGCCAATGACTAGCAGAGTCCCCTAGGGCTTGGTACTGTGCCCACTCCTTTTCCATACCCATATTTTTGAAATAGAAGCAAATTATGAAGGTTTATGACTGACTAAGTTTGCAGATGATTGAAAACTGTGGGCTATCATCAATGCACCTGCAGACACTAGCATTCTTCAAGAAGATCTATTTCTGACTAACAAACGATGTCAAAGTCATGGTCTCAAACTCAAAGATAAGAAATGCAAAGTTTTATTCTTTTGGAAGTCAACCATCTTGGCCAATTACCAGGTTGATAATACACCCCTAAGAGTTGACCCATTGGTCAGGGATATGGGTACACACATAGTCAGTAGCCTTACCTTCAACCACCACATGGCCACAGTGGTGAAGAAATCCTTTCATGTTGTGCAACTTGTAAGTAAGGGTATGACCAAGAGGTAATTATCCCACTGTACTCTACCCTTATCAGACCAGTCATAGAGTACAATGTTCCCTTTGGTAAGTACCTGACTAGGCATTTGCAGCAACTAGAGTGACCTCAAAGGTTCCTTACAAAAAGAACACAAGGTGTAACATGCCTGCATTCTGCAGAGCACCTTAAAGTCCTTTCCCTCTACTCAGTCTCCTACAGATTGCTGAGGAGTAATCTATGCCTGGCTTACAAGATGCCCACAAACCCCACACTTATGACTGTCCTTCGTATTCATAAGTCAAAGATTACCAGAAACACAAAGTGTAAGGACCTGAATTTTGTCTGTCATTTAAACAGTACACGCTGAAGAGACAGATATGTGTCCCAGAGATTTCCCATCCTCTGAAACAGGGTTCCTATCTTTGTGAAGCTGAGTTCATCTATTACACAGTTTAAGTACAACCTAGACAAGTGAATGGGGAGTAGGAAATTTACACCGGGCCTGGCATGCATGTCCCTTATGGACAGAGGTAGCTTATAAATGCCTGGCCCTCAATGTCTGATTATGATGCTAGACATCATTATTCTTTCAGGAAAACTTGGCTAGGCTTAGAACCCCCCCCCCCTCAGGTCATTAGACTAGTAACAGTCTATAAATATACTCAACCCATCTCTCCAGTAGACCAATAATAAACCAGGAACACTGAACCCCTGCAATCCAACAATATATCCATATCTTACTTTAGCATCATTGCCAACACACATATTGCCTCTGTTTCTTCACAGTTTCTCCTGCTTCACTTCCTGCAACACACTCTGCACAACATATATACACCCTGCCCATCCTACATCCATACATAACCCACATTCCCTAGTAATAACCCTACTTCTCATCTGCTCTTCCACTACTGGTTTAACACTACTCTCTTCAACTCTTCAGTCTCTTCACTACCTTAACTATGTACCCATCCAAAAAAATAAAAATAACAAGTACTCTTTCGTCTTTATACATATCTAATCTTTACTCTTTGATTTCCCCAACATCTCAGCTTTGTACCTTTCAAGCACTGTCCATTCTTTACACATCTCAGAATGATTTCCAGTCATATGTCATTACTTCTCCACACTCTGTTAGCACAGCTAACATCCTGCCTCACACATCTGCCCATTAACTACTTCACTCATAAATCTATACTCTTCTTTTACCAACACAATGCTAATACTTCACATATCCTGACAGCTATACCAAACTACCTACACAGATCAGCTCTCGTACATATATGTAAAAACTCCACCTACAATGATTAAATTAACCATAAAAATTAAACTGAAGCAAAACATCAAAATAGCTTAACTCCTTACAAATCTTAGGCACAAAGCTCATACTTAGTGGTGATATACATCCCAGCCCAGGCCCCAAAAATAATTGACACAGACCCCCCACCCACCTTCCCACACCACTCCCATACTCCTCCACTAGAGGCTCAAACTTGCTCTTTATAAATGTGAAACTAAGAAGTATATTACACAAGCTGCTTGAATCCCATGCCTTTCTAGCTCATATTCCCCTGACATAGCCATTAAAAACTGTAACGTGGCTAAAATCAAAAACAAAAAACAATGAAATGTTACCCCCTATATTTAACATAAACAGGGTGGACAGAAAATGTAAATGCAGAGGTAGTATAGCAATCATACATGCAGCCAATGTTGAGGTTCCTCCCCACACCCCACAAAAACATGTTGACAATGCAGAAATCATTCTTATTCAACTCAAATAAACCTCAAAAAGTCCATAACCATCTATATTTCTCCAGGCCATAATATATCAACATCAGAAAAAGTATTGCATTAAATTTCTCAACCTATACATCAAGAAACATTCATAGTGGAGGACCATAATATTAATTAGTAGACCTGCAACTCAAATACCCTAACAAACTCCCTGAACATACATGTATTCTTGTAATAAATCCCATCAGCTATAGGATTTGCATATTAATCAATCCTCAACTGGATCTTAACCAATAAACATTCCACCATAAATCTAAGAGGATGTCGCTGCGAAAGTATTAGTGATCATCTCCAGACATACATATTGGGAAAATGTCTTAACTTAAATAGGACAGTAACATATAACTAAATATGGAACGTAACAAATTTTAACAAGACACCTTCATCTCCATGACTTGAATATACTCAAAGCACTACCCAAAGAAGATGGTCTCTCTCTTTAGCAACACCTTCCTAAACATCCTAAAGAAATGGCATCACCAAGGGCTAAGACAGTGAAATCAGCCTCAACACCCTGGCTGTCAAAGGAAACCAGCCAACTATTCAAATAGAGAGACAAGGCATGGAAACTATGGAACAAAACTGAGCTCTTTCCAAACATTCAGGCATCTTAGAAATCTAACAGGAAAAAAAATGATAAAAAAAGGATAAACAACACTGCTACTCTATGCGCCAACAGAAACACCAAAACAATCCCAAATTATTTTGGTCCTGGCCAATCCCCTAACCTTACATCCATATGCAGTAACAATAATAATAACAATGACAGCATTGCCATGCAATTCAATTCCTACTTTATTGAGTTAGACTTTGTCCCATCACTAAACAAGCAAACCACACAATCCCTTCAACACCCCCCAACACGTGGCAGTGCCACTGGCTTCAAATTTAAAACAGTTCAAACCTCCATTAGTAAAACTGCTATCCAGTTTAAACCAACTAGCCATAGTAGCTGACAATCTTCCTGCCAAGTACCTAAAACTAGCAGCAGATGCTCTGGCATTACCTATCTCTATATTAATAAGCAACTCTATAATAAAAAGCCACATTCCTGCCATATGGAAAATCTCATATAGCACTCCTCTATACAAAGGTTATAATTTCATAAAATTACCTTACTACAGTTTGAAAGTTATCGTACCTCTGTTATCAAAAATACTAGAAATAAAATAAATGCCAACCCAAACCACTAACCACCCTTCCAACAATAACCTTCTGGCCAAAATACAATATAGATTTCGGCCCAATTATAGCAAACAACCACCCTCCTTAGTTTCTCTAGCACTGTCAATCAAAACGGAACTGAAGTCACCTTAATTTAATCTCTCTTCTTGGACCTCTCAAAAGCCTACAATACCATCTCATCTCCTATGAAAAAATCCTCACTGAATTATCCAGCCTTGGTTCCAGTCTGTCATCCCTGTCTTGGTGCCATAACAACCTATTATGTATAGAACAAGCTGTCAAAGGGCAGTAAAATTTTTCTTCTCCTCTATTAGTCACTTTGGGAGAATCATGGATTTCAGTTTCCCACCACTATTATTCAACATATTCACAAATAAACTACATAGCACAACAAGGCATGCCTTTACTGTGCAATACAGAGATGATTCCCTGGACATCTATACTTCCCTTAAGCTTGCCATACTCCAAAAATCACTCAGCTCTCTTTTCCACCAGTAGAACGCTGACTACTGAACTCCTATCTACCCCTGAATCCAAACTATATCTTTCAGAGTCTACTAGACGATATACATATACAAAACTGCCTATTCCCTTCTTTTCTATGTCTCACCACTACTAACAAACTTAACAAAACTGAGAGGGCAAAACATTTTACAATGAAATTTACAAATTTGTCACAAACACCCCTCTTAAAACCCATCACTGCAAAGCTCTAAAAGAAGTAAATTGGCTAAAGCTTTCCCATAAACTGATACCTCCAACTCATTACTGCTCATAAACACACACACACACACACACACACATATATATATATATATATATATATATATATATATGTGTGTGTGTGTGTAGATATCCACTGAAAAATGACCAATACTAAAAATACACTTCAATTCTACTCCGTAAAAGAGACCATATTTGAAGTAACAAATCTCTCTTACTACCAGCGAAGTCCAATAACAATGCAGGTGACTCACTATACTCAAACAAAATCTTGAAACTCTGGAATTCTATCCCCTCTGCTATCATACTGACAAACAAATTATTACATTTCAAAGCCCATCTTAAACAATATCAAAAATGGCTATGCCCATGTACCATTCCTTGTTAGGGCTACTCTTTCATATGTAATAACTGGACCACTGCCCTGTTTTAAACTTTTTGCATTCCCACCCATGCATACAGTATAACTGATATATTTTCATCCTTATTTAAATTCCTTCTAACTCTGTCACTTTTAGTCACTTACTTTCCATAGTCAAATATTACACTACTTTCCTTTGTTTTATCATACTTAGAGCAATAAATCTTTTTTTTTTTCAAATACTCTTTTTCCTTTCTCAGTACATAATTATTTCCAGCACACTCTAAAGTTGTCCTTTTCTTTTGTCTCTAATGTTTTTCTTCCTAAACTCAGCCTTGCTTCCTTTCATTCTACCCTAACACTTCTCTTTCATTTTCAGACTGCAAAATTGTAGTACATTTTACTAACTTATCTTTTGACAGTCCACAGAATGTATTACCTCTGTTAACTGATTCACCTTTTCCTGAATTTCTATAACATATAGGCTATAGTCCTGACCAAAGCTGCATTGTATGAGATGCAGTTATATGCAATTACTAAATAGCCCTTACAGACATTAAATAATGTAAAAAGCATCTTCTTGTGCTAGCAGTATGAAAAATGTATGTTACTTTATGTATATTTGCAAAAACTGTCTCTGTTTTCTTCTTGTGTCATTAAAGCTATTTAAAACTGTACTTAACTTTTTGTTGACTTTATGGTGCTTTTGAACCCAGGTCTTCACTGAAAACATTTTTTTTGCCCAGTTGGATTTTCTTGGTAAACAAAAACAGATAGACAGATACAAATATATAAATAATGAATAGGAACCAGTCTGGTGCCCCCGACCCATAAGTTTTTGCTGCTCATTGGTATTCATTGTTTTCATCGTTTCCTCTATCTCTCACTTCGGTTTCTTCCTGATACACAATTTCTTCTATGTGCACATAGCATGCCCATTATCTCCGTCCTCACTGCCGGACCTTTTCTGATCCCTAGTACTTGACGTGACATCTCTTGTCCCCTTATTCCTCTTCATTCCTTTGTTTGGCAGCAGAATAATCTTGCAATTTCTGCTGTCTTTATCTGCTATTTTAAGGAAGAAATGATTACTATGACTCCAAGCAATGTAAAATGTGTTTCCAGTGACACCACTGTACTTGGCCCTCATTAGGCCCAGTAAAGAGAAATACTGTCCCCTTTAGTGTGGACTTAACCAAGCAGCTGCAGCAATTGGAACATCCATAAAGGTTCCTTGAAAAAAAATACAAGGAGTACACACCATATATATATATATATATATATATATATATATATGTCTATATATATATATATATATATATATATATATATATATATATAACACAAAATATCTGACCATGGAAAACCATAAATAACAAATTTATAAACTGCCACACTAGGTAATTTGATGTGTTTTTCCAGCACTGACTTTTTCTGTGTAAGGAGAGTGCTACGTGTTGCACTCCTGAGAGTGTTGTTCTTTGGATGAGACATTAAACTGAGACCCATCTGCCCAAACTAGTGGTATCTAAAGTGGATACAAAGGATCACATGGCACTTATCAAAAATACTACGGGGATTTTCTTGATGACCTGGCCAAATTCCCTCTAGTCAGTATGAATACTACCTTGTTATTCTCTGAAAAGAGGCTGTATGCCTAGTGGTACTAATCCAGTCAGTAAAGCCTGGAATATCCTCCCAAGCCAGCTAACCTCAATATCCTCTGTCAGCTTATTTAAAAGCAAGCTTAAACCCTACCTTAAATCACACTGGCTATGCCCCTGTGTTAACCCAGACTAAGCACCTGACTATTAATTAGACTCCCACAATTCCTAGCCTCCTATGATCATGATCTTGTGTTGTCTCACTAATTTTTAGTGAGCTTAACCTTCCTTAGGATTTTTTTTCTCATGTAAATATGCATATACTGTGGAATGATCAAACACCTTCATATAGTACCACAACCTAGGTGATAAAGAACACCATAAATCCATCCTTGTATGCAGATCTTCTATACTCTATCTATTGATCTCTAGTGTTTTCTTTCTTAGGTTTTTGTGTGACCTTAGTATCTATTAATATAAACTACTAGCTGTATCTAGTTTAGTCTTAGATTTCATTTTCTTTCCCTAATAGAATACATAATATAAAATCCTAGGTTTGTAATATGTTATAAAGATTTGTAATACACCATTTCTAATGCAAATGTATTAGTCTTGCTCATCTATTCTTAGATACATTTTTTTATTTCCCTACTGAAATATAAAATATATAGTCTTAGGCTTGTACTATATTTTTAAAACTTCTTATGTACCAAATTCTACTGTTAATGTCTTTGTCTTGACCCTTTATGTTGTTGTAATTTGTGGAGCTTTTCTCCCTGGGCCTCCACTGAAAATGGACATATATCCAGCTGGACTAGCCCGGTCAACAAATGTAAAATAAAATAAATAAATAAATAAATAAAAATAAAGAATAAATAAATGCATACATAAAGTATAGGCTGGGATTCTTAAAGGCATAGTCTAACTTGTAGGTTTCCCCATAGCTTTAAGCTTTTCTGATTCAGTGATCACTCTACTGATGAGGTTTCCCCATTGCGGGGATCTCAGCACACAAGGCACTCTATTGAGCAGAACTGCAGGCTTAGGAGGCAGTCCAGGGAGAGTGGCTACTGCTAATTAGCCATGTGTTCTCCCTCGGAAATATCTGTGGCTCCAGATTTGCTTGGCTAAGGGATTCCAATAAAGATTTACTGCAGGAGGGAAAGTGCCCACTGTAAAACCATAGCAGTCACTCAGTCACTCCTATGATAGTACCTGAGCTGCAGGTAAGTTCAGCCAAGACATGGATGAGGGGGAGCGTTAGTCTGTGTGTCTGTTTGTGTGCACGTGTGTGTGTGTGTGTGTGTGTGTGTGTGTGTGTGTGTGTGTGTGTGTGTGTGTGTGTGCCAAAGTGTGCATTTGTGTGTGTGTGTGTGTGTGTGTGTGTGTGTGTGTGTGTGTGTGTGTGTGTGTGTGTGTGTGTGTGTGTGTGTGTGAAAGTGTGCATTTGTGTGTGTGTATGTGTGTGTTGGAGGGTGCATGTAGGTAAATGGTGAGTGGCTCTATGAGTGCAATTGACTGTGGAGGGGATTGTTTGTTGATGAGTCAATGTGAGAGGGGTATGTCTGGGAGTGTGTGTGTAATTAATAGTGTGTGTGCGTGTGTGTGTGTGTGTGTGTGTGTGTGTGTGTGTGTGTGTGTGTGTGTGTGTGTGTGTGTGTGTGCGCACGTGTTTGTATGAAGGGGTGCTTCAGCTAATGTGATGCGTGGGCTACTAGGGAGAACACAATTACAGCAGACAGTGCTAGTGTAACATGCAGACACATAACAATAAGACAATAATGATGAATTTCTCATTTCAGCAATACCTGCCTCTGAATAGAATTTTCTTTTTTTTTTTCTCAAAAAAATTTTTATTAATTATATGAATAGCAAGACAATTAAAAGATTATACATAACAAGAAGGCATAAATGAACATATAACAATTCATCTAGTGATAACAACCTTCCTGAGATTTTGATAAATTATTTAGAAATAAAACATACACCATATGTACACTATATATAAGTTAGGCAACCTGAGAGAGAAAAAAAAAAAAAAAAAATATTTAACATTAACTATTTAGTATGTTTAGAGCCTTTTCTAACACAACCTTTCTAATAGCTTTTTTTTGGACTCCCACCTAAGTATCTTTGAGCATCAATAAATTTAAAAGCCATTTTCTGGAAAGTAACCCATTTTAATTTAGAACAATCAATCCAATTTTGTATTATATAAAGTTTTAGTAATGAGCAAATAAAAATGATAACATGAATATCAACTTTTGAAAGATGAATCAATGGAATATGTAGAATAGCAAATTCCCGTCAACGTGGATTTTGATATCCCATTTTCTGCAGTCTGACTTTCAAAGATGTCCACAATCTGTGAGAAAAATGACAATACCATAGAATATGAAGGAGGTCTGCTTGGGGATGAGAACAGCATGAACACGAAGGGGACTTATTTGGGTTAAATTTGTTTAATTTGATTGGGGTAAAGTAGGCATCATTATTAATCATTAATTGTGTGTATGCTAATTTTTTAAAAGGGATAAATTCCTTAGTGTATCTAATAGCCAGGACTTTCTGAGATTCTGACAATTGGGAATTATAATTCAACCAAACATTAGATAAAAGACAGTTGTAGTCCATCATTAAAGAATTAATTAATTTATATGAGTTTGAGAGCATTTTATCAGATGATGAAAGTATTTTGATAATCGTGTTAAGGTTTTTCAATTGTGAGTCTATGGGGACCAGACATACAGATTTGTTTTTAATTATTGCTCTTAGTTGTGTAAGAATTGGTGAGTAATTCCAGTTTACTTTCAATAACTTACGCCAGTCAGATAAAGGCAAGTCAAGATATTTCAAAACATCTCCTACTTTTAGATTTTTAATTAAAGGATAGTTTGTTAAGTTCAAAAGTTTATTGTCCAATAATATATTTGGGTTTAGATGAATTGGCTGAACATGGTGCGAGATCTTTTCTAGTTTACACATTTTGAGTAAGGTTTGGAAATCTCTAATCTTTTGTTTAAATACTGTAGATATATTTTTAATAAATAAACTATCCAGAGAGATAAAGGGAATAGCTTCAGGATTTAAATTATTAGAAATGACATAATTATACCATAATTTTATCCATAAAGAGTGATTTGGATAAGAAGTGTTATTGAATTTAGAGATAGTAAGAAGTTTATTGGATGAGACAATCAAATAATAGAGATAAAGATTAGGTAAACTCAAACCTCCCTTGTCCTTCGAAAATGCCAATCTAGAATAGGAAATTCTAACAGATTTAGGGAACCATATGAATTTTGCCAAAGCTTTATTTACAGACTCAAAACTTTTTTGAAATTATCTGATCAGATGATGAGAATTGGTAAAGAAATTTAGGCAGAATATTCATTTTAATAATGGCCACCCTTGAAAGAAATGAAAGGTTTAGATGCTTCCATCTGTCCATATCAGACAATATAGAGTTCCATAATTTATTAATATTATTTTGAAAGGAAGATCTATTATTGTGTTCTAAATTGATTCCTAAATATTTTATATTATAAGTAAACTGAAAATGATCGTCTGGAAACAAAAAAGATTTGTGTGCTAAATGATTTAAGGGAAAAATATGAGTTTTTGTAGAATTTAAAAGATAGTTGGAAACCAAAGAAAAATAATCAATAGAATTCATTATTTTTCTGTAATCAGATAATGGAGTTTGAAAGTAGATTACTAAATCATCCGCAAAAGCAGAGAAATGAATATTAGTATTAAGAATTCTAGGGGTGTTATGAAAAGTATTTTGAGTAATAAACAATAGCAAAGGTTCTAAATAAATGTTGAAAAGAAAAGGGGACATGAATAGAATTTTCTTGCTGTCATGCTAATTGATCAACCCATATTGGTTAATTAGCACTAGCTGTGAGCATTTTTCTCAATGCAAGGGTTAATATCCTTCATTCACAAATATTAAAACTTTTATTATACATATTTTCATTTAACAATAATTACATTTTGAGATAGTTCTAACAAACTAACAACCTGAATTCATTCATTCTCTTTCCATTAGTTATGCTGATAACTGATTTAGCCATTAACATTTAATTCTCTTCACATTTTATTGGCTTCATTTCTTGTTTATCACATCTATCCATACAGCCACCATTCCTAACAAATTCCACAAGAATTATCGCAATATGTATAAGCTATGTTGCAGTTAGTTATTATTTCAGTCCATCTAAAAGGTGTTAAAATCATTTTGTTACTCTCATTTTTGCATACTGTTTCATTTATCGTGCAATTTTGCTATTACTGTTTATGTTCCAAATGTGGTTCTAAGCAACTCAGCCAGTGTTATATTTATAGAGATACATTACTAGGTGGTACATAGCTAAGAGTAAGGAGCAGCAGTTGCTGTTTTTCTGTATTTTCATGTATTTGCTGTCATTTTCAGGCCTTGGTTATTTTTGCCCTACTGTTCAAACCTCCCTGTTACTCAGTGCACACCATTTCAAAATTGTAGGTGTGATTCCTTGCAGGCAAGCCAAGAGTTTTACATAGCACCTATAGAGTTTTATTTTACCTGTTGTGAAGTGGTTGTTGTTGCTACCACCTGTAGGATGAAAGTGTAACAAATAAAACTATACTTAAGTTATGGACATGAGAGTAATATGGTGAAACTGATGCAAAACCACACTCAGCATCAAGATCCTCATGATGATGTAGTATTTTACCACCTACAGGCATCTTTCTGAACAACAGGCAGAGCTTCCACATCTCTCTCATGTTAACCTATTCTCATGGCATTGCATTTCCCACCCAGGAATCCACAAGATCAGCTCTGCAACAGACGGCACCAGTGCATATCAGATTAGCATAATTGTTTGTAAGGATAGTTGTAGGAATAGTGGGAGACTAGCTTATCCCACCATATGTATGCTGTCCTGGTACAGGTGGGTCCATGCAGGTGCATGATCAGGGAATGATATGTCAGATGCTCCATAGCAAAAGAAGTGCTTTCTCATGGAATACTTTAATAATAAGGTGTTAGAAGACATGAGATTATGGTGCATGCTGGGTACCACGATGGAGGTAGGGTGAAAGAATCATTTGGGAAATCTGCTGGTCTTGTCCTTGTAGGAAGCAATAACCCAGGTCCATTATTTTATCTAATTTAATATCTAATGCATTGCTGCTATCTTCCTGGATCAGTCTGAAACCTTTGACTGTTTATTATTCTAGGTTTATGTAGATTTTCACCCGCACTACCACCAAACAATGCTTAAACTATCTAGCCAATCAGACAGTGGCTGTAAGGTTAAACAAGATGATTTCTCCTTTACTTCATGTTAATGTTGGTGTACCTCAAAGATTAATGCTCCGACCATTTTACTACATGAACAACATAGCCAACCCACTGTAGAAGCAGTGTAGTAATTTAGTATACTAATAACTCCACAGTTGGTGTTTCAGATCATTCAGTAACGACCATTAACTCCAAGTTGTTATCATGTTTCTTCTCTTTGCAAAGTTGGGTCACTAGGTCTGTCGCTAAATATTTCTAAAACACAACTGATGCTATGTATACCTAAGCCAAGAAAGCACATCTACTATTATGGTAAGTTCATTGTACAACTATACCATGTTCTTTGCATGGGTCACTTTTACGGTCATCATCGTATTGAAAAGTCCTAAATCTGACACATCCCCAGTACAGCCTGACAGGATGGCTAATGAGAGCCAGAGAAAGGTAGCATGTCTCTCTGGAAAACTTTGCTCTTGCCCTGGAGATCAGGCTGATTCTATAACGTCTGGAAAACTTATAGGCCAAGAATCAGGTGGCTACCTGTGATATATCCTGAGCACCATTGCCTTTTAGAAAGTTAATAGTAATAGCTGTTGCCTTGGTAGAATGAGTTTTATCTTCCCTTGTTAAGGTTTATTGCGAGTTCTGTGACAGTAAACAATACAATGGGCAATCTATTTTGAAATGACTTGTTTTGAAATAGGTATGTCTTTGTTGTTTTCAACAAAAGCCACAAATGACTATCTGACTTTTTAATCCTTGTTAGTCCTATCCAATTGTTTCTGAATTGCATGTAAATATGTAAGGTATATAGAAACTTTTCTTTATTCTGCTATTCTGAAAACTGGGCAGTCGAGTCCATGGCTACTTCTATTGTTGCCTTGGCTGTGAAAGACTTGCTTATGTCCAGGGTATCCCTGTCTTTGTGGAATGTAAGGATGAGGTCTTTACAAGCAAGCCTAGGTGTTCAGACATCCTTCTGCCCAGTATAACTGTCACCAAGGACACTATTTTCCAGAGCAGACATTTTGCTTGGTCAGGGTAGGAGCGGGTACATTTTTTCCAGTATAAAGTTGAGATCTCGAGCTGGTACCATAGTCCATGTGGAGAAATAAGGTTTAGGATGCTTTTCAGAAAGTGACTGGCTAAATGCTGGTTGGGGTGAGGGTCTAAATGCAGACTGGTAGATATGGCTGACAGGTGCAATTTCACTGAGGTGTAAACTAGATTGGAAGAGAAAAGCTTAGAGAGATACAGAAGAACTGTAAGTACATCCACCTGTTTGGCAGGAAGGTTCATATCTTGGCACCAGAAAGTAAACCATTTTCACTTGGCTTGGTGTGATTTCCATGTACTTGGCCTCCAAGCTTCCCTCATGATTTAGTTCTCTGATCTATGGAAAAGGAAAGATGTCTGTTCTAGGATACTGGACCTGCTGGTGACCTCTACAAAGGTACCAATGTGCAGATTTCATTCTTGTCAGCCTGCAGAGGTCCTGCCCATTACGTTTCCTAACAACTTCTCTTGTAAAGGGATGCACATCACACACAGAAGAAGGTTTAGTATCAAAGCTTGGTGCCAAACCTGCTTGGCTAGCCTGTGAAGGTGATAGGTGTGTGCCCCCTTGCCCCTACATATGTTTTTGTACCACATCACTGTTTTATTGGTATTCACCTTTAATGTCCCAGGCACATACACAGACTTAAATGCTTTAATAGCATAAATCACAGCCAGAATCTTTTTTTAAGTTTATGCTGAACACACTTACCTACTGAGTCCACCTATCCTGCACCTTGTGATTCAGGGTGTGGGCTTCTTAGGACTAATCTGAGGCATCTGTAGTCAGGGTATAATGGGAGGGCTGTCTGACAGTCACATGCTTGTTCTATCTAGTCCAAATTTGCCATCAACACATGGCACAGGAACCATTGCAGTTTAACCTTATAAAGCCTGGTTAGGAAACCATTGGAATGGTGGTAGTTATGTGATCAAGCAGAGTCAGTGCCTGTCTGCCTGCCCATTTTGATTTCTTTGTTGCTGAAATTGGTTGCTTAGAGATTACACTTTCTCCATGGGAGAAAATTTCTGGACAGACTATTACCAGGAAGACCTTTCTGTGAGAAGGACACAGATTTCACTTTTGCATGTTCAGGGTGAATCCTAGCCTGGTCATTCCTTAAGTATATCCTCTAAGGTATGACCCTGGGTCAAGTATTTGTCTAAGTATGGATAAATATTGGTGATCTTGGCTCTCCAGTGAGTTATCCTTGGGAAGAGGTATTTTGTAAATACCCTCAACACAGTAGTTAAAACAAAGGGTGAAGCAATAAAATTAAACTGAAAATAGGATTCTCCTCACCAAAAATCTCATATGCTACCTTTGAACCTTGAGGATGGGGATATGCAGCTATGTATCCTTGAAGTATAAGATGAATGAGATTTATGAGGCCTTAGAAGAAGAAGAAGTGCATATAGCATTAGCTTCATGATTGTTTGTATATTAGTACATTTCAGAAGCTGTTTATTTTGAGAGATTTAAAACAGCTTTCAAGGATACATCTTTTCTTGGATCTAGAAGAAATCATTTTCCTTCTTGCTTTGGAAGTACTGTGTCTATCATTTCCTAGACCAGTATCTCTACAATAATTGGTTCCTCGATGTTCTTGGCCCTTTGGTAGAGGAAGAACACCTTTGTTATTGGCATGAGACATTTTAGCTTGTAGGTCCCAAAGACTGTATCCAAGACCCACTTGTCTCTAGACATGCTGTAACATTGGTGGAAATGGGAGGCTGGCTGGATTTCTGAAGGGATGGAGAATTATGACAAGGTGATTGCTGGAATAGGGATTTTGGGAATGGGGAGGGAGAAGACAGGGGTTGTCACAGCTGCTAACTTTTTGAAGGAGTGTTCTGCATCTAATCTGTTGCTGTCATCTTTCCCTATGTCTGTCTCTCTTTCTTTAGGCTTGTTTTTCCTTGCCTTGCCCCAGTCCAAAAAAAAAACAAAACAAAAAAAACAAACACTTGTTTACATGGATAATTCTTGACTGTGCTTGAGAAAATGATGATGGACCATATGTCTAACAGATTTTACTATCTTCCCCTTATACTCCATTTTCACACAGTGTATCCTTGGATTATAAAGAGTAGCTTTGTTAATGCAGCATTCAGAAACTCAGCCTTCTTATTTATTTATTTATTTATTTATTTATTTATTTATTTTACATTTGTTGACCGGGGTAGTCCGACTGGATATATGTCCATTTTCAGTGGAGGCCTGGGAAGAAAAGCTCCAAGATAATAATACACATTGAACGTTTAGCAAATGCTAGTTTCAAGCAGATTACAGTCATAAGCAATACCAGCATTTAGCACATATGGTACTAACATATTATAAAACAAACACTTTACAAAACATAACATTATTTTCAAAGTTATATATACATAACATCACATTCAGGTTTAAGACACATTGAGCAGCAGTTATACAATTACCCTTCCTGAAATAGTTGTTGTTGTGTCTTTTGGCTTTTCCCGGTTAGGGGTCACTACAGCAGAACTACGGTCCGCTAATGATTGGCAGTAGATTTTTACATGCCGAGTTGCCAGCTCTGATGCACAACCTTCAACGAAGGTATGCCCATTCACACATGTCTCCACACAGAAGACGCTTTAGCTGAGAATTGAACAGCACAACGTCTTACTGTGAGGCGACAACGCTACCGCAGCACCACCACCGAAATGGTGTGGTAGAAAAAAAGTTAGAAGTAGCTGAAGGTAAGGCACCTAAGTAATAGAGAGGTCACTAGTCAGGGTTAGTGCAAGGACATAACCAATGAGTTTTGAAGATTTGTTTTTGAATCAAGTTAGTGAGGGTTCTAGGGTCAAATCAGCTGGGAGTCTGTTCCATGTTTTTCCAACAGAGTTGGCAAACAGAGAGTCCCCAGCTGAGTAGCTGGATTTGAACTAGGAGTCTGGTGGATGATCACAGTGGCCGGGTGCTGGTGTAGGGGCTAATAATATTTTTTAGTGCAGGTGTATTTTCTGGTTGGTAAAGGACTGAAGGCTGTATCTGCAGCATTGCTCCATTCTCTGATTGGAATGGGGTTTTCACCTGGTACAGGAAAACCATTTTGGTAGTTTCATCTTGCACTCACCTACAAGATTCCACAATCTGCCAGAATGATGTCGGACTGGCAGCTTAGAGCCAAAAAGCTAAGGTAGCAAAGGCATACAACTTCTTCCCGTATCTGTCTAACAGATTGTTTCTCAATCATTATGGAGAATGTTGCATACTGGTGTCAATCTAGTATTTCCAGCAGATTTCAATGATACTGCATCTTGGTGTGAAATAGGGTTTTTTTAAAGAAATTTGTGAAGGTCACCGTCCCTATAAAAACAGTTGGGCCTATTATTCAGGGTTTGTGAGTCTGGCTCCAGGGAAGTTAGAATAAACATTTCAGGAAGAGATTTTTGGACGGGAGTTATAGCCAGCAGTTTAAGATACCCTGATCCCAGAAATCCAATATCCCTCTTATGACAAGCAAAGACCTCATATTCTTGCAGGTTCCCCCACTTTACAAAGGGCAGTATCTATTTGGACAATTCTATCCTGGGGAAAAAAAAACATGAAAATGACAAATGCCCTGAGATTTTAGGTCAAATTTTTATACATTTCCTCAAGTGGTTGCATAAAAAAATATTTTATATCAAAAACATTTTAATCATATATGAAACAACAGAAATACTTTAGATTCTGCAAGAAAAGCTTTTATTTTGTCAAAAAAGTGACATTCAGTGGCTTGCAATGGGTCTTGGCATAGCTTATCCTACAAAATCTCATGTTTCCATACAAATGCCTACTTTGCACATGTGAAAAAGGCGGCAATCGAATGTTCTTTCATTTGAAATGCTCTATCATAACAGAAAGAGTAATTCCAAATAATAGGGCTTCTGGGTGTCATTCAGAATCCACATTATCTCCACTGTCTATATCAACAAAACTGGAAGCCCAGAGGATTTAAACTAAGAGATGGTGCTGATATAACTGAATGTATCCTGTGCTGGTGTTCCACGTGCTGTGCTAACTGCAGCCATTGATGGAGCATATTCATGTAAGGAGCCATGCTTGGCAGACATTGACCTACAGGTGAATAAAAACCACAGACATAGGAATTATGGGCCTAGATATACTGGTCTGGACAATGTGCTTTTGGAGCCCCAATTTTTGGAGTGCCAGGGCTGTCAAAGAAGTGAGATGATAACATTGTTTTCATGACAGGGCAATGCAAGTTAAGACTGAATATTCTGGCTTTTTAACTGTAATGATGGAGAACATGCAAGAGGAAATAAGGACCAATCCATGGATGATCACATGCATGACAGAGTAGCACAAAGAACATTTGTTTCAGTGGAAGTTAAAGGTAATATTTAGAGTTAAACAGAACTGTCCACTATTTATTTTCTTTCTGTTTTTTTTTTTGCAGATACACAGGTGCTTCCCAGTGGCTCCCCCTTCTTGCACCCAGTTGACCCAATTGTTCCAAAGTTAGGATGAGAGTTCTCCAGCCCATTCATTCTCCAGTGGATGTGTGGTCTGGATAGTAAGGAGGGTGGGGTGGGGTCAGTCTACTGACTCTGTCAGCTGTGCTAGCCCCACCTACTGGCAGCTTGTTCACTCTTCAGCTACTGCTTTCACGAGGAGCATGCTGAATACTATATAGGTGCAAACTACCCATTATGTAGCACACTACTATGCAAAGTGGACAAGCTAGGCTTCTTGCTGTGCCGTCATCGACCTGCACACCTGAAGGTGTCACCAGTGCAGTGAGTTATGCTACCCCCCCCCATTCCTGGATAGGGAGCTGGGGTCATCTACTTGCTCCTGCCCTCCCCAGTCCAGTCACTTCAGCAGCCATGCCACAAGTTGAACAGTGGGGTGAGATCAGAGTTTTATATCTCTCTCTGTCACAGCACTGGGTGCTGTTCCATGATCTCACTCTGTTTAATTGGCTTTTGTTGATGAAACATGGGAACTGATGAACTGAGACTGATGACTCACATTGTCTTAGAACTGGGGTCAATGATCAGTAACATCTCATGACAGATGGAAGGGTCTCCTACGGCAAAAGTACTCAAACTGGCAACTGCCACTGGAAATAGATGGTAAATGGAGTAAAAGAAAGATAATTGCTGACACAATGTCAATTCAGTTAGGATGAAAAAGTAGCAACAAGAGTGAGAATGGGGATTGGAAAATTGTGCTACTGAATAATATGAGTTGGCCTCCAATTCTGCCTGGGGAAAGAATCAGAAGCATGTATGGGGGAATTAAAAGTAAATACTAGGCTATCAGTCTTCAGACTATTACAAGCCTAGCCAATAACCAGGTTTCTGAATCAAACCATGCACCTTTTATCTGCTGGCAGAAGCCAACATTTAATGTCTGCAAATGTGTTGCAAACATTTCTGTGATGTAATGTATGGGATATTGTTACCAGCAGTTAAGGTATTAAAGTTTCTGCTGGGTCTTCTGATAATGCTAGATTTTCTAGGACACTGAAGGGCTGGAAGCTCGGAGAAAATTGGAAAGTTACAAGTTGGGGGAAGCACTGGGGAAAGACAGAAGTTTCACATGGTTATTTTAAATATAAGTTGCCTTAATAATCATCTGAAAAAAAGGAATGAGACTTTTTGAACTTGAAATGGCCGGATAACATGCAATATTCCTAAAAGACATGCATTTATCGTACAAAGAAGCAAGTAAGTTGAAGACAATTAGTTCTGTTATGGTAGGCATTGATGGTTAATGGTGTTGTTGAATAATGCTCTGAGATGATCCATGACTGAGGTTATACATAGTGATTAAGCACAAAGACATTTGTTAGTTTAGTGCATTGAAGATGTAGAAGTGATGTCCCCATGCTCATTTTTATGGCCCAAATGAGGATAATAAGGGGAATAGTGAAGGAGTTGGCTTTATAATGAAATCAAATGTTTACATAGATACTTGTATACCCCAAGTAGACTCCAGAGAATTTTTTTCTCATGTGAATAGCAAATGCTGGAGGTGTGATGGGGAAGAAAGAGATAATTGGGAACATATTTTCTGGGAGTGTAATGAGTTGGCAGACTTTATGGATTCCCTGCAGACAACTCTATCAGAGATAATGAGTGAGCAAATTGGTGTATCCAGGAAACTGATTTTTCTGAGCTGTGATACAGAATCGGAATTGTATAGACATAGTAAGGCCTTGCTGAGTCTAATTATGGTGGCTGCCAAAAAAGCAATCACTAGAAAATGGAAATCAAAGTCTAGACCAAGTACTAGACATACTGAATATAGTAACAGAGATAAATCAACTGGAATTGGGATCTTTAGAAAAGGGTAGGAGCAAATTACATAGAAAAAATGTGAATTGTGGGAACAGAACATACAAGAAAGTCTGAGGTTTAAAAGAAGGAAGGATTTGAATGAGCTATGTAATGTTTGACTGACAATGACTGGATAGATTAGAAGTGATATATAATATTTACAACTAAAATTATGTTAATATGGTTTCTTTTCATTTATATAAATGTATGATTGCCTATGTCATAAGTGATCATTTAATAAAGATGTTTCTTGTTTAAAAACAAAGAAGGAAAGTTGGATAATTTTTGAGTGTTACTTGGTGGTGCTGTGGATGAAAATCTGGATTGTTTGTTTGGGATTAGTGATCCTCAACAGTAGTGTCAGAGGGAGATTGTTTTGAAGGGTGGTAATGATACATATACACTGTGAAGAATAGACATTTAACTCCGCATATACTACCACAGATTTATGTGTTATGTTAGTTGAGGGTTATCATCAATGTGGAGGAGCAACTGACCTTGGGAGCATAGGGCAAAGCAGACTTCTGCTATGGGTTATGATGAACATCTGATATATCACAATAAGCCTTACACTAGATTTCTAGAATCCACACACCTTGTGCTCTCACCCCAGTGGCTTTCAGTGTTATTATTATTAAGGCGAAGATGGTTTTGTATATGTATGCGCCTGTCTACACAGACCCCCACCCATGCACACAGATGCAGAAATGTACTCTCCCCCCTACAGGTTCACATACATGCATGCAGAGTCTTTTCCAAGGTGGAGCTAATGACTTATTTTCAGTAGCAATACATTTTCACATAATTTTGTTACCAACAAGACCAATCTACCCCACCTAGAAAACAATCGTTCATCGGAATATAACTCCACCATAATATAATTGTCTGGAAGCATAGCAATAGCTTGAGCAGTCAGTTTTAAATGGCAGAGGCCAACAGTTAATAGTATACCTGCTTAATGCACATATCCTTGATGTAATGAAATTACCACCCACACTCTTTTGAAACTTTGAAATAGACAAAACTAAACAATAAACTTTGAAAAATAAAGTATACAGCAAATAAACAGCTATACAGGAAAATATAAAATAAGGGATTTTAAACAGACAGAAGGCATACTGAAAAACACTAACTATAATCATTTTTATCCTGAAGTACCACTAGCTGAAGTTTTCCTGCATTCTTTCTGCTTCTGATATACTGTGAGTATTCAAAGGTTATAGAGAAAAAAATGGTCACCAAAGTTCAGAAATTATTCTGATTTTTTTTGACAGGCTGCAGGATTTGCTAGAAGCAGCAATCATCTATTTCAAACAATTTTATGAAAAAAAAAAATATTCTCATTTCAGCTTAATATGATTTTCTGCATAGCTTTTATGGAAACACATTTGTGTCTTCACTTAAGACTATCACTATTGCAGGTAGGGTGAGATCCTTCCATAACCATCTTTTTTCCATTTTTGCAGATGGGGTAAGGGTGTTACATCAAGACTGACCTTTACCTAAAGCCAATGTTCACACTGCTGGTTGGCTAGCTCTGCCATGGCTGTTCTTCTGTAATATAGACATGAACACATACTCACACTTATGGCCAGTTATGAGTGCCCAGTCCATCTACTGTATATCTTTGGAATGTGGGAGAAAACTGGAGCACCCAAAGAAAATTAGTACAAACACAGAGAAGACATCAGACTCCACACAGAAAGCACCCCAGCTAAGAATCAAACCAGAAAACTTCTTATTGTAAGGCAGCAAAGGTATCTTCTGCACCACTGTGCTGCAGATGAGGAAGCCAGAAGAAATGTACAAATACAGTGAAGCAAGCCACTATATTAGACTAGATATGACATGAGGTAACTGAAAAAAATAGTTGTCTGTTACAATAGAACGGAAACATTCCTGATGTATAGTAATCATATGATACCTAATTCTCTGTCTATTGACAAAGTGGATGGAAAACCGATACAATATGACAATCAGTGACTCTGTGGAGTTTCACTAGATACTTGAATGGTGGGGGAGTCCTACAGTGGACTGATCAGTTAATATTAGTGATTCAGTCTTATTACACAGCAAAATAAAAATAAAAGAGATCTGAATTGTCAGCAGCACACTAATGTTCCAAGATACTTCAGTGCCATTGCACCAATGACGGTATGATGACACAGTGGACTGCAAGGCATATCTGAAGTATCTCCACTCTAGACTTCCATTAGAGGGGGTTCAAGGTTCAAGGTATTGCACGGTGAAGACTTAAGCTATGCTTGGTCTTTACTGGAGTTTTTAATGTGCATTTATCCTTCCTAATGACAGAAAACAGAGGGAATGGAGGATTGCTATTCAAGGTTTGCTTGTTAACTGACAGCAAATATAATACAAAGTGATACCTGTCTTCACAGCAGTAATCACAGACCCTGAGTAATGATGCTGTGTGATTAGAGGTGTAATCTACCTCCAACTAATAAATCAAATTATGTCAGCAATGTTGAACAATGCCACAGTGTAATGGCAAGTATAAAGTTCTATGATTCATTAACGAACACTATATTTGTCATTCTATATAATGAGCAGTAGGACTGTGGGTAGTACACTAAGCAAGTGGCTTCAGGCAATCTGTCTGATGATATGAGGCAGTGGAAGAGGCATATGTTCTACTGCTCTGACCAGCTGATGTAAATAACCCTAGCTTGATGATACAATACAGGGAAAGGGAGTGATATGACAAGTGGTAAGTAGCCTAATTTGCACTAGTCTAACACAGTGCACTCATAAAATGAAATTATTAATGTTATCTAATCACAATTTGAATTGGCACCAAGTTGCACAAATCATGTCAGTGCCTCTAACTTATAACACAAAACAGTGGAGTAGGTGGGAGCCCACCTAGGGAAAAGAGATTACATTGTTGACATTTAGCAGTAGAATAGCATTGGTCTATATCACTGCAACAATGGCAGTAAAGACAGATGCATGTGAATATCAACTGGTATTTTATGAGATCTTATACTATGATGGTGTTCAAATTCTGAAACAGAGGGAAAAATGACCCTAATATGCAAGCGTCACAATAAATTACATTCACAATTGTTCTGCAGTTTCCACAATTTTCTGCATGACTTTACTACAAAATCTATATATTTTTAATAGCTTATTACATTATTTTTGTTGAAAACTGCTGTAACTATTTATATATTCAAATAATTCAAATGAGGAAAGGCAATAGTTTAAGTAAATATTGCAATATATGGGAAGGAAACCCTTAGTAAGTCATTGAAATGATTTATTCTGAGTCTGGTTTCATCATTTGTGGCTTTGTTTAAAACTTTATGATTACATAAACCCTGATTAAAACAAACAGTCAATGAACATTTCATTGGCAAAAGAGAATTAAATACTAGTTGTGAGAAGATATGAAAATGCCTTCATTCACTTTCATGACACAGTGGCTACATAGCTTTTCTTAATGGATAAGAAAATGTTTCATAAAACTCCATCTTTCTGAAAGTAGTTTTGCAATAAATGTATATAACATTCTGCTTATCTTGGACTGATCAGGTAACATAACTATACCAGGTTAAACAATATTGTGGATCTTAAATCCATATATAGGGTTCAGTGATCAAATGACATCTGTGTAGTAAGAAAGGACCTGATGCATACATGCCTGCTGCAAAAGGTCCTTACCACATGATTTTTTTCTATAATTTTTCTTTAATATCTTTGGTCAATTTATATCCTGCTAAAAGGCATGGATTAGTCCTGCTTAGTGGAGTAAATGGACAGCATTAATCTTTGCAGCTAATAACCTTGGTATGAGAATGCATTCTTGATTTAACTAGTCAGCCGGAAAATGGACCTGGCATCCACAAAGCAGCTACAAGAGAAAGGAAATGGTTTTCTTAAACACCTGACTGACATCTGCATGAGGCAAGAAACACTTGCATGCATACCTGAGATAGTAGGGAATGTTAAATACTTTCTTTGTTATATCCCACCCGAAGCGGAAAAATCAGAGGCAATACTTCTTTTCCAGATCCTTAGTCAAACTGAATCTTGGCATCCTAAAGCAGGACTTTCAAGTAGTTCAGTAGAGTAGCAGGAGGGCTCAGAACCTTGTAAATAATCACTAAAACAATGGGTTAAATCATACTCTATCAAATTAATTCAGTTAGAAATGAAGTATTCATTTTAATCCACTTTACCATTGCTATTTAATATATCATATTTATTGTTTTTCACAACAACCTTGAATACAATTTGAATATACACACACACACACACATATATATATATATATATATATATATATATATATATATATATATATATATATATATATGTGTGTGTGTATAGAGTTACACTTTATAATCTCGAAATACTGAAATGTGGAATTTCAGTATTTTGAGACTATAAAGTCAAAAGTGCAGTTACGCAAAGCTGCATAATAGCGAATACGGAAATATTGCATTCGCAATTACGTGTTTGTGTATGTGACGTGTGTTGTGATTTGTGGATTTAGGGGTTTGAGGTAAGTGGTATTTTTGTAAAGGTATTGGGTAGGAATTTTAATGTGTGTGAGTGCGTGTAGTGATGAGATTTATGTGTTTATGTGTTTAGTGCGACCTTGGAGTTAGTATAGATAAGTAGGGGGATGTGGGGGGTGCTTTTAGCAAGTTTGTTTGTGTGTGTGTTAGTTTTGTTGTGTTTGTGTGTGTTGGTTTGTTTTTTTGTAGTGTCGGTAGGTAGGTGTATTTGTGTTTGTGTGGTGTAGTGTTTTGTTTGTGTGACATTTGTGGTTTGAAAGTTAGTGGTTTTAAAGTTTCGGGTTTTTGATTTTTTGGCTTTATAGTCTTGAGATACTGAAATTCGATATTTCAGTATTTCAAGATTATAAAGTGAATCTATATATATATATATATATATATATATATATATATATATATATATATATAGTATAAAGAAAGCAATATATAATAATGAAACAACAATAACAATCAGAGTCATTGTCTATCATGTATATGCTTATTGTAATGAAAGCTACTTTATCAAAAACTATATGCATATTTACATATGACCAAGACATTTATTGTTTCCCATAATGCCTGTTAATTTTTTATCTTTACATTCCCATCCAATGTCCAGATTACATCATAAGTTTAATTCAAATTCCACTATTCATTTATTTATTTAACATTTGTTTACCGGGAAAAGTCCGACTTGGAACAAAGCCAATTTTCAGTAGAGACCTAGGGAGGAATGCCCAGATGTATGTTCTTGTAGTCCTAAGTTTCAATTTTTTGTCTCTTTCTCCATCATATTCAGCTTATTGTAGTGTTCATCTTGTTTTATCTGTTTTAAGTATGCAGTTAGTGTGGTACCCATTTGTTCCCCTGTGTAGCATTCTCCATTGCCTTGCTCTTACCATTTTTGGAACAAATGCTAACAACGATCTTGTAGCCAGCTCTTCCTATTCCCATCAGAATACATTCTTTCCCATTCCTAGCCCTAGTGCTTCCCAAATTCATGTTATCTACTTACTGGTGATGGCCTTATGACCTCTGTCATTTGCATTCATCTGTTGTACCCTTCTGCAGTCTCAAAATATATGCAACAAACCTGCATCGTCTGTAGTGCATCTCCAGCACTTTACTCCCATTTCTACTCTTTCACATATTCTTTTATTAGTTGCATTGTACCATAAATGTAGTATCCCTATTTGTTGATCCCATAAATAAGCCCATTTCATAAAAGTGAACCTTTTTCCATAATTGATTCCATTTAATTCATCTTACTATCTTGTACATGGCTTGATTGATCTTCTGTACCTAAGACCAAGCCAGTGACTCACTCCTATGTTGCCTGATATCTATGCATATTAAATTCTCTTTCCCATTTTTCACACTTCCCCATTTATTCCATTGAGCCTTTGTGACAATAAATGGTGTTGAAAGATCAAACCAGATTTTTAAATCTATATTTGCATTAACAATTTTCCTAAATGAGTCGATGTGATAATTAATCATGCGAGTTTTAGTGGGTTTATTTATATTATATTGCATCCTAATACATAATATGTATCATGGCAAATTGTTTTTATCTGTTATTTGAATTTTTTTTGTAAATCAGTTTCATTTAATGATATTACAGTTAGTAATTCTTTCCAATTTGCAGAGTAATTTGGACTTATCCAATCTGAGATTGTTTTAGATATTGATACTTTTATATATGTTTCTATATCAGGAAAGTTCAATCATCCCTGTTTCCATGGTCTGATATGATGTATTAAAGCTATTCTGTTTCTTTTAGGAAACCATAAAAATTGTATTAGGCATGAAATTATTTCTTTAAGTATATTCCTTTCTGGTAACAGTTGTATTGCCAAGGCTATATATAGGAACTTGGGCAGTAAAATAAATTTTATTAACTATAGTCTATTCAAATGTCAGTATTATTTTGTTCCATTTTTCCACAGAGATTTTAATTGTATTGATGATATTATTGTAGTTTTTTGAGACTAATTCATTATTATTCTCGCATAACTCAATTCCTAGATATTTCAAGGTAGATTCTTGTTTCCCTATGATGTGCTTTCCCTTAGTATGCAGTTCTTTTTTTTATTTAAAAATAAAAATTTTGATTTTGATTTATTGAAATGGAGTCCTGAAATCATGTGAAATTTGTCAACTAATATCTAATTCTTCTAATGTCTCTTTTGTATTAGATAATGTTAGTAATATTTCACCAGCAAATAGCATTACTTTAAAATTGTATTGTTGATTTTTATATTGTTACAAATTGAATCTGCCAGTATTTCAATAGCCAGAGCAAATAGAATTGGTGACATGGGACATCCTTGTTTAGTGCCTTTTGTTATATGGATAGATTCAGAGGTAAAAGGTCCTAACTTGGTATATGCTAAATTATTTGTATATATATATATATATATATATATATATATATATATATATATATATATATGGGTACCTATCGAACCATCGACAACTTAAAATAACGAAACTGACTCCACCAACAACTGAATTCACCGACAGCACAAAAACGGATGTTTACAAGGTAAGGGATGTAACTCCGCTACTCATGCCTACCATGGTTGCATGACACTGCCACCCTTCTTAAACCATGGTAGGCTTGAGTAGCGAATTTACACCCCTTACCTTGTAAACATCCGCTTTTGTCGGTTAATTCAGTTGTCGGTGGAGTCAGTTTCGTTATTTTAAGTTGTCGATGGTTTGATAGGTACCCATATATATATATATATATATATATATATATATATGTATGTATTATTTAGGAGATGAACAAAGGATGCAGGAAATTCAAATAGCATTAGGATTTTTAATAAATAGTCCCAATTTAGGGAATTAATTGCTTTCTCTATATCTAAGCCAATTATGAGAGTTTCTTTATTTTCTTTATTAACATAATCTATAACAGAAATTATTCTTTTAATATTGTCACGTGTGTGTCTAGGATAGATAAATCTGGTTTGATCATTATTTATTGTTCTGGATAGTGGTATTTTCATTCTGTTAGTTAATACTGTCATAAATATCTTATAGTCATTATTTAATAATGATATGTCTATATGAAATACAGAGGTTTGGGGATTTGTTTTCCTTTAGGATTGGCATGATTAAGGAATAGCTCCAAGAGGGTAGTTTTAAAGCATGTGACTGAATTTCTAATAGAGTTTTATGAAAGAGGGATAGTATCTTTGATGGAAAAAGTTTATATATTTCCATAATTATGCCATCTATACCTGGAGCTTTATTATTTTTACCCGCTTATTGTATCTGTAGTTTCTTTGTAGGATATGGGTGCTTGCAGATCTAGTTTTAATTTTTCTGGTATTTTTTATATTAGAACATTTTTCATCTAGATTTAATTGATCGATATGTATATTTTCTTTTTGGAAATGTTGCATATAGTGATTTCTATAGGCATCAAGAATGTCACCTATATCCAAGACTTTTTTCCCTTCCTTTTCATGGAAGATACTTTTAATGTTATTAGCTTTTGATTGTATTTTGATTCTCATGGATAAATTGTGTAGATATTTGGTAGAAGTGGCCAAGGTATTCATTTTTAGTTTTTCTAAAGCTAAACTAGTTTTATGTGTTAGAATTTTGTTGTATTTATTGTTTAATGCTTCTACTTTCTTTTTCATCTCCAAATTATTTAGATTTTTTTTCAGCTTTTACTGACAAACGTTTGGATTGCAGATCTAAAAATTCAGAATCCCATTCTCTGATTTTTATTTTTTATACGAAGTTAGGGTTATACCATATATGTAAGCTTTTAATGAGTCCCATATCATTATTTTATTTATCTCTGCGATGTAATTAATACCTAAAAAGAACTGTAATTCAGATTATAACCAGGGTTTGAACTCTTTAATTTTAGTTATATATGCCAGAATTCTGGAGGTAAAGATTAATGATTTGTACCCATTTTTAAGTTTTAGAATCAATGAATTATGATCTGAAAAGGGGCAGGGAGTGATTGAGAAATTATTGATTTTTAGAGTGTAAGTCATGGGCAGCAAGTATTTTTTCTATTCTAGTTTGGGTACCAAATCTGTGATCTTGATGGGAAAACAACAAAGATTTATCTTCTTTAAATTTGAAAGTATCTACAAGATGAAATGATTCTACCCACTTGTTTAAAGCTTTTGATACAGCAGATGTACACAGCAGTCTTTATTTGTAGTTTCAGAAATATCAAGTATACAATTAAAATCTCCTCCTAATATTAAGTTGCCTTTATAATTATTGGAAATGAAATCCAAGTGTTTTTTAAAAGTTCGTATTCCAATGCCTGGGAACCAGTATAGATTGCTTAGGGTTCATATTCTGTTATTATATTTAACTATTACTAATGTCATAAGACCTTCTTTATCTTCATACCTATAAATGATTTCTGGGTTAGTCACATTTGTTTTCCAGAAAATTGTTACCCCTTTTGTCTTTGTCTTATAAGTGGATTGCGCCAATATCATATATCCCTTATTGTTCCATTTATAATTGTCATTTGTTATGAAATGAGTTTCTTGAAGGAAGACACTCTGTGCTTTGTTCAATTTTAAATATTTCAGTAGATTTGATCTCTTGCTAGGATTGTTTAAGCCATTGATATTTAAAGATAATAAAGTTAAATCCATCTTAGGTTATTTAGACTATATAATTTTTGTTTTTATTTTCCTCTGATAACTATAAAGTATATGTTTGAGCTTTTCAAGGAAATTTTCAGTTTTATACTTTGAGTGTTTACCAATAAAGTAATGTTTTGGTCAGGCATACTAAAAATGTTTTTGTGAAATAACAAATTTAAATTAATAAATTTTAACAAAACTAAGATCCGCACTAGCTGTGGAATGAAAATCATTCCTAATCTGATGTATAAACCTAAGTCCACCAGATTATCACTTATACCTTGACAATCCAGAACATCTGAGCTCCATAAATTGAATTCTCCTATACTCCGTAGCATATCGCCTACTCTGAGGTGATCTCTGACTAACATATAAAGCTATGTCAAACACAGAGCTGTTGGACATGC
This sequence comes from Protopterus annectens, assembly GCF_019279795.1. Classification (NCBI taxonomy): domain Eukaryota; kingdom Metazoa; phylum Chordata; order Ceratodontiformes; family Protopteridae; genus Protopterus; species Protopterus annectens. The sequence continues at coordinate 1,141,728,427 of NC_056732.1, read as the reverse complement.
TACACTGAAAGAAATCCCAATTCCTCTGAGCTACACACTCTAGGGACCTAAACCTTGTCACCACAACAAACAGGACATGCTGGAGGGATAGATTCCTGTCCCAGAGACTCTCCATACTCTTGAACAGGCTACCTATCTATGTCAAGCAAAGTTATTCATTAGCACTCTTCAAGAAAAATCTTGATGAGTGGATGGGAAATAGGAAATACACCCCGGGGATCACTTCTGTGTCTCTGCTCAACAGTGGCACAGGAAAATAACTTTCTTGGGTGGCATAAACCAGAGAACCTTGTTGACTAGGCTTACGTAGGCCCTTGGGCCAATAGCCTAGTACCTACCTATGAACCTATGAACCTATGAGAATATTTGTAATAGGAATAAGCAATATTTATATTATTTTGAACAGATATAGTACTATTGTAGATTAGACAGAATTCTAATAGAATATAAATGTCTACTTATTGTATAAGCAATTAATATTTACATGAAAGATAGATGACAAACAATTCAATCATAGTAAAGTAGGATGTATCATATATAAAACATCAGTAAAACATTATAGCACACAGTTACTTAACATGTTCACCCTTATTGATGAAGCCTTTCAAAGCTTATTACTTAAAATAAATAGATGGTAATAATATTTATACCTAATGTTTATAATGCAATGTATTTCACTGGATATATCAAAAATTATATTTCATTGTTTGCCAGCATTTAAGTAATCACTTTGTTTGTTGCTAACTTACTTAAAGCATCAAGTTTGTTTTATGTGAACATTGATGAAAGTTAGTGCATTTTAATTATCAGTGCACCCCTTTTCCCCCATTTCCTACGCATAAGGATTTTCATATGTGTCATTTCTTGTTATAAAAATGAGTGAAACTATAGTTTAAAAACAACAAATTCACTTATTGTGACTAATAATTACAAGTTCCCTTTCCATATTCATAAATTGCCATTTTATGGCATATACTGAAAGTTTTTTTAGATTTAAATGGCAACATTCTATTTTGTATAATCAGCAAAGGTTAAACTGAGTGGTTATTGTCAATTTAATACTATTTGTTCAGAATGTGATTGTTACATTCTGTGACATTCCTAGTTCAGGCTTCTATTGCTTCCCTTGAACAACTTTGTCAGTTTGATGTCATGTATAAACATTAGTTACCTTGGTAACCGCTTAAGTATTATATATGGTCATGATGGGTTACAAAAACTACAATTCAATTTAAAGGAATTACATGACTTGTTATGCATATTTACTTATATAAGAAAATCATCATGCTTCCCCTTGATGTTTCATGTAGTGTATGTCATTTATGACAAGTTAAAACAGTAGTGTTATTATACACAAGCCCATGTTATTAAATCCTGTCTTTAATATTTAAATTCAGCAGACTGATTCATCTTATATGACGATTATATATTTTATGTCTAGATTTACTAACATCATACATTACATAACTATTGTGTGTGTTTTCTTTTTTTTTCTTTTTTTGCTGTTGCTTAGTTATTTGAGAGACCACAAGCTGTAATGTTTACTCTTATTATTATCTCCTTCCAAGCATGTTTATACAGTCCATAGACTTTAAATTTCTAGTTTCTTATTTAAGTATATTTCCATCCTTACATACACACATATCAATACTTCAAGCACGGGCAACAATACCCATCCAGTTTTCCCAGAATACCATTCACTAGTTCATGTGGTGTGTTTCCAGGCTGTTCTTAAAATATCCAAACCAGTATTTGTCCTGTTCCATTTTACCAGCCTGTTCCATGCAATGGCTGCTCTGCCAGTGAACCACTCAACACACCTTCCATTCCCACAGATATTTCCTCGAAGGAAATCTGATGACTCTCTAGCACTTCCTGGCAACCCCTAACACCCCTAGAATCAGCTATATGCCCAAAACGTCTGAGAAAGCTTATCTCCGAGACCATTGCAAAGGGTACTGCACAAGACCAAGTGCTCTTAGTCTTTCACAATAACTCAGACTTCCACTCTTAAGTCCTTCATGTGTTTGGACCAAAATACATTTTAAATATAAAATTGCACTTATTATTATTATTTTTTTTATCAAGAATCAACTTAATGAGCTAAACAAAGTGTTGGAAGACCATCAATATGTGTACATGTGATTTAAAACAGCCATTAAGCATTATCATCACTCTGTCTCCATTACCATAGCAACCTGGGAGCATCTGTTTCTGTTAGTGTGTCTGTATACTGCATAGCAGAGGCTCATGATGCACCTGAAGCAAAGCTTCACTTCACGGCAACTTCAAGCCTAAATTCCCTCCCTTTCAGTGAGGCAGTAGCCAGGAAAAGAACGGAAAGCAAACAGATCAAAAAAAAGAAAAGAAAAGAAAGAAAAAAAACTCCCAACAAGCTGCCTCAACAAGAGATAACACATTCTTCCAGCCTTCCCACCTCTCACTCAGCAGATGTATAAACAAACTATTCTCTTCCAAAATATTCCAAATCAGTTTTATCCTCCCCTTCCCCTGGATCCAGGCTAAAACACCAAATGTCTCTTCCTAATACACAACCATCAGTAAACCTTGATCACAAGCCACAACCCACAGCTTCCTGGAGATGAAAACAGCAACATACAACAGCTGCCAGACACAGCTGCATCCACACACACCATGTCAGGCTTAATCAAACAGCACTCAAAGTTTTAATACCTGCCATAATTGATATTAACTATGTTTAGACAGAATAATAATGGCATTTGTACTAGCTGCCAGACACGGCTGCATCCACACACACCATATCAGGATTGATCAAACAGCACTCAAAGCTATGATACTTTCAATAATTGATATTAACTATGTTTAGACAGAATAATAATGACATTTGTACTAGCTGCCAGACACAGCTGCATCCACACACACCATATCAGGCTTAATCAAACAGCACTCGAAGTTATGATACCTACCATAATTGATATTAACTATGAGAAGACAGAATAATAATGACATTTGTAATAACTGCCAGGCACGGCTGCATCCATGCACACCATATCAGGATTGATCAAACAGCACTCGTAGCTGTGATACCTGCCATAACTGATATTAACTATATTTAGACAGAATAATGATGACATTTGTACTAAGAGCTTGCTACTATTATTTAACCAGGATATACATGACATTTCAAAATCATACTTTAACTGAAGATGGCATTAGTCTCCATGACAGCATTTTTTTCAAAACACTCTACTGTTACTGCTATTATATATGATCATTTGTTACATTTGAGTCTGAACTCTGATGAATGGTACCTTGTTGAATTAGTTAATTAATTAATTAAATTATTATAAGTAAAAACAATGAAAAATAAACAAGATAAGTATTCATTGAGTTCAAGTAGGGGAATAGAAACATCTATGTTTATATTATATGTTGCTTTGTTTGGCTTATATATAATGTAAATAGTAATCCATCTTGACCTACCTTTGTTAGTGAAGAATTACTGGACTGAAAATTCTGAATAAATCATTGCTGTTTCTCAGTTGGTTAAGAAACTCTCCTTTTTTTAAATAAAAACATATGACAAGTGATGCACCATAGTTGGTACTTTGAGAGATGTAGTTGTAAGAGTTATTTTTTTCGGACAGCTATCTTGGAATCAGTATTTTGTTTCTTCTTTCTAGCATCAGTCCAAGGATTTGTTTCTTTTATTCTTTTAAGAGTAGGGGCCATCCATTCCATTTCTTCTGGGATAGACACTATGTTGTTGTTTTTGATGAATGTAGTAACTTCTTCTAAGTCATTAAAGGTTCTCATCTCATTAGCAAAACATATTTTTATCTTGGCTGGAAAAGCCAACTGTGCTTTAATGTTGTTTTGTTTCAACAGTTTTATTATTGGAGAGACTTTTTTCCTTTATTCTAGTATTCTGGAAGAATAATCATTGTCAAACCTTATCAGGCTTTGATTGTATTTTAAGGGTGATTTTCTCCAAACAGATTTTAATATTAATTCCTTGTCCAGAAATGAAAGAAATTTTATAACTATGGATCTAGGTGGAGTATTTGTTGAGTTAGAAGCAGGTTTCCTCAGTGCTCTATGCACTCTTTCAATTCCAAATGAAAGTTTCTCTTTCAAGTCTAAAAATTCAGGAATCCAGGTTGTTAAAAATGAAATAATGTCCTTATGTTATTTATCCTTTTCCTGTTTTCTAAGTCATCTATTTTGTTAAGCAGCCATATATTCTGTTTAAGCAGAAATTCTTTTTAGAATTCTTCCTCTTTGAGTCTCCCTTCAATGTCATTTAGAGAAGTCTCTATATTTGTTATTTTTGATGATATTGTTGTAATAGTTCCTTAAGAGTATCAGTCCGTTTTTGAGAATTTAATTTGAAGTTTTCTAAGTCATTTTTAAAGCAATCCATCTTCAAATATAGCTCTTGTAAGGTAGATGCTATCAATTGCAGTTCTTTTTTCAAAGCAGCATCTGGATGAGAATTCCTTGAGTTGTTCATATTCAGTGACTCAGTATATCTCCAAGTTACATGACTGGATCATTTTTGTATATCTCCACCAAAATTGATATTCATGTAGTTTAGTAGTTGATCTATATATTACTGATGTTTTAAACTTGAAACTAATAACATTTTCCTATATTATTATACTAGTTTATGGAGCTCTCAAAATTCACTGCTCTCAGTTGGCCATCTAGACTTCGCCTCCCTCCTTTCTGATTCTGAAGGTAAGACTTTAAACACATTATAATGTATGTTCACAAAGTAGAATATATCATGGATTTCTTTCTTTTATATGCTTTTTACTTCACTTTCAAATACTTAAGACTTGTATATGTTTGAGAAGTAAATGTCAAAGAGGAGTGGTCCAAGGACCTAAGGGCTGAACCCTTGGGTACACTGTTAGTGAAAGGTTGTTTGCAGTATGTAGAGCTAATTTCCTGGGATCTGTCTGTGAGTCAGGTTGCTATCCAATGAGTAAAATAGGGATTAACACTTACCTGAGACAGTTTATCTACAATAACTGAGTGCTGTATTGTGTTAAATACCTTTTTTAGTTCTAGATATGCAGTATGTACTGATATGCCATCATTCATTGCTTTGGGGACCTTCTCAAAGAAGTCAACCAGGGTAAGTAGGCAGCATCTGCTCTTAAAAAAAAACTGACTTTGACTATAGGTTACATACGTTTTATTTATTAACTCCATAATTAACATTTCAGTAGCCATACAGATGAAGCTAGACAGACTTATGGCTCCATAATCTCCCATATCTGTTGATACACTACATTTATGCAAGGGGATAACAGTTGCTGTCCTCCATTATTATTTTTTTTATCTTCTGTATAGCTATCTTCTTTATAGCTATCTGAGATTCCTGTAATGCAATGGGTCTATTTACTTTTCCCTGGTCCTTTCCATGTACTGTTTTACATCCTAAAACCACTTTATTATCTATTCCCTCTCAAAAGTTTGATATACTTCAGCATATGGTCAGAAAGCTTCCTTTCCCAGTTCTAGTGAAGTTAATATTTGTCCTGTACCATCCTTTATACTGTCCACATATTGCTCTCTGTGTTTGTTTTTTTATACCTATGCATTATGTTTCAAACTCTTCTTCCCTTGTAAACACCAAAAGTCACTTCTAGTTATACATTGTCTCGGTTTGTGGTATTGTTAACTGCTTCAACTCTCCCTTTAAAATTTCCACTCATTCACCAAAATGAGTCTTACCATTTTTGTCTCTCAGGATTAATTCCTGCAGTCCTTTAGCCTGTCTTCTTTTTCCTGTACTTCGATGCTGTCCATCCATTTCTTCTCTCCTCAGCTATTACACAAGTCCTCTGTGCTGCTTTCCCCCTCCCACCATAGGATGTGCAAGTTATCCTTCTCAGCTTTATTGTCTAGTACCATTCTCCCTTAACTTATCTTCTTGACCCTTTGTTTTCCACTTGTGGCAGGTCCATTTTCCCCGTGACTATTCTGTCCTGTTTCTGGTCTATTGTCATTTTTAAGACAACAGGAGCCATGATCTGAGATACATTTATCCAAAATACCTGTGTCATTTCCACCTGATTCATCTTACCTCCAAGAAAATAAACCAGTCTCCTGCCTTGTGTGCCCTCTGTCCTTGAATAACTGAATAATACCTTTCCCCTTCATGTTCCTATCTCTCTCTCTCTCTCTCTCGTTTTATATATATATATATATATATGTATATAAAATTATGTTTACTTATCATTTCGTTTAGCCAATCCTGAGCATTGACATTATGCATTTATTTGCCATATATCCTATCCAATTCAGATATCAAAGGCCCCTCCTCCCATTACTTATATGTTTCCTTCTTCCACTGTTTCATTCCAGTTACTAAAAATAATCTGCTTCCTTTTGATTCTGACATAAGTCTGATGATTAGCTGCCTGTGGATTTGATGTGCTATCGTTACCGCAAGAGACCTTTTTTTTCTATGGTGTCTGATAATTGATTCTGTTGTTGGAAATTAACTAAGCATCATAAGCATATGCCGGCAGTTGTTTATCATTTATTTTCTTCTTTCCACCTAGGTGGATCTGTTCTGTTCTAAAAGTAAAGTATTTGCATCCCTTCTTTGACCATATTTTCAGAAACCTCTGACAATTCTTGAGCATTTATGCTCTCTGGAATGCCAATAATTCACAAATTACATCTTCAAATTGTATTTTCCAAACTGTCCACTTTCATTTGTAACATTTCTACCATATTCTCTAATGCTTCTCGTTTGACTGCTTCCACCATTATTTCCTGTTTCCTTTGCAGTAGTGGTCAGCTGACCTCACACACCTTGATGCTCATCCTGGGCATTTAATACAATGGAATAGTAGGTGTTCATGTCATCCATAATCACCAAAAGGTACTCAAGCAGCAAGATCATCCTCTCTTCAGAATTAGCCTTTGTAAAATGAGAAAGTGATTCATTTTCCAATTGCTGTAATACTCCTGCTATGTTAGTTTTAATTTCTGATGCTCTTTTCCATTAACTGTAATTATTTGATGATTCACTGTGCTATGGGGAGAGAGAACCAAAGAACCAACTAAGCTACCATTTTCTCCTAGGCTAAGCCATACACCCCCCCCCCCATCTTTTTATAATCATTTTTGGTCAATAGACAGAAATGGTTGTTTATACAAAATGATCTCATACATTGTGAATATTTTTTTCCAGGAATTATATTGGAATAATTTCTAAAAATTGTTATTAGAAAATGTTGGTAAAAGTCAGTGACATTGCATGCAGTTACCCTGTAATGAACTGTTTTAGAAACTCGGAAGGAAAAAGCATTCTGTATGAAAAACAAGTAAAACAATCAGTATAAATTAAAATAAACAAAAAGGAAATATTCCAATTACTAAGGTGCAAGCTTGTGTGAAAGGTGAAATGTATGAACCACAAAATAATAATAAAAGGTGGATAATCAAGCAAGAGAAGTTGATTGGATATCTGAAATGACAAGAGAAAATGCTGGAACAACAAGTAAAACAGTGAGAGTAAGCCATGTTAAGGACTTGCAAATATTGGACGCTTTGAAGTGCACATATGTGGAAAAGACAGTCTAAAGAACATTCAACACAGAGGAGTGACACTAATCTAGGGTGTTTGTAAAATAAAAAGGGAAGAGATGGACTCGTGCATGCCATCATTTAATACAAAACACAATGACACAATCAGTATTTGGTTAGCCATGGTGGAATTATGATGATGTTTATAATCAGAGACATCTTGGTGATGAGAATGAGTAAGGCTGTAGAAAGATACTGTAAGTAGTGTCTGAAGCATGTTTAGTATTTAACAGATGCAAAAGCCTAACCTTGGCCTTTTAGATATAATGGATGGAGTTCAGAAGAGTTTTCAGACTGATTTCATTGGCAAGTACTGGCAGAAAAATAGGGGTCAAGTTTGTACCAACCTTATTGGCTCCATTTGCAAATGGATGGAAGCTATGACAATAGGAAATGTGTATCAAGAAAAAATAAGAGATTATGGACCAGTATCCTCTCCCTGAGATGCTTTCTTTGACTGAAAAATGTCAGAAGTGTAAATAGTTCGATCAACATTTATGGTTTAATATGTAAGTTCCTTGGAAATGATCCAATGTGCAACCCTCAAACATCAGGAATGTTTAAACGTATGAGTTCCATTAAATAGATCATTACGTTTTTAATTTACCTGCACTTTTGAGGGAAATGACAGCTATCACATCAACGGCAACAAGAACAAATAATTTTCAACTAATAATTGCAATAAAAATGCCAACAATATATATCTATGTTAGTCCCCTCAACTTCCTAGTGAGGAGATTCATAATAGGTCCAGAAGGTAATGTAGATCTTCTTCTTTCGGGTTTTTCCCAGTTAGGGGTTGCCACAGAGGATCACCTGTCTGCCCATAATTGGCAGTGGAGTTTTATGGTGTTGAGTTGCCGGTCTGGCACCCAACCTTCCACAGAAGGCACACACACACACACACACACACACACACACACACACACACACACACACACACACACACACACACACACACACACACACACACACACACCTAAGGCCAATTTAAAGTGTCCAATCCACCTACAGCATGTCTTTGGGATGTGGGAGGAAACCGGAGCACCCGGAGGAAACCCACGCGACCACAGGGAGGACATGCAGACTCCGCGCAGAAGGCACCCCAGCCGAGGGTCGAACCGTAGAACCTCTTGCAGTGAGGCAGCAACGCTAACCGCTGCACCACCGTGGCCACCCTCAGAAGGTAATGTAGATAATTATCGTAAATTTGACAGCACTGATGTATGAAACATTTTGGAGAAATGATAATAAAAATATTAATACTGATGACCAGGTAATGTATAAGAAGATTCATGATGTGAGTCCCCAGGTTTCAGACTGGGCTGGTTCTTGCAGAGTACTTGGAATGAAAGGGTATAGTTTTTGTTTAATGCAGAATTAAGAGAATCTAAAAACACAGTGGGACTGCATCGCCAAATCAAAAAAAAAATGCAGTAAACTGGCACGCTTTGCTTTTTCAGAATATCCCTAGTAAATGTAGTCCTATATTAGCTTCAATGAATTTGGATATCATTTGTCACATATTGAGCCACCGTGACCCTACAATTTAGAAGTTGGAAGAACTGACATTGATGGGCAATTTGTGTAAATCAATGAATGCAACAGTTATACCAACATCTGGAAAAAATTAAGAGAGGCTGATTTTTTAATTTGTGCCTTTCAAAATGAGAAATCAAAAAGGGAATTAAATGTGTGTATCTATAAGGCAATTGTAGTTCTAAATCTCCACAAATAGAAATTGATAAAAACTCTTTCTTCAAGAACTTGATTTCTATAGAAAGTACAATATTTTACAAACGTCTTTGTGCAAAATGTAAATATTCATTTAAAAATAAAAAGAGAATCAGCTAAAAGGTACAGTTGATATAATTAGACTTTTAACTGCAGGATAAGGCAAGGAATTGTTAAACTATTACTTTAAACTTAAACTTAAATATGCTCTGCTTGTACTGTCCTGGGCCACTTAGTCAATTCAAATAAACTACTATCCTGGATAAATAATATTTGTAATTTCATTTCTTTATCAAGCCACTGGGAAGATCAATCCACGTTCCCAATTGTCCTTGTCTTACTACCTAGTAGTTTAATTTCTCATATTCTAAGTTTTTAAATATCAATTGCTCTGTAACACACTTCCATTAAAATACTAAGTTTGTCTTCTCCAGCTTAGGTCCATTCCTTTAAAACTATATACTGTCTACCTTAAGAGTAATATAAAATACATTTGTTTTTCAAAGAAGTTTAATTTAGCCCTCTGAAAGTTCATGTAAATGTTTTTTTATGTAATTACTCACTTATAACCTACACCAGTGTTAGCTGATAGATAATGAACCTCAGCTGATAGTGATAATTCACACATTTTTTTGACCTACATCATTTATCTACGAAAGTAAATTACATTAACTTTTCTAATACTACTGCAAATTGCTTTCTGTTTTTTTTTTTTTTTTTTTTTTATGTGTTTTTTTTACTGTTTGTGTGGCTTTGAGCATTTAGCTCTTATGCTGTTGCAAAGTTTATCTCACTATTGGCCTGGGCTGTGGTTGAAAATAATCTAAGGCAATCTTAAGTCTTGTCTTCACAAATTCTAAAAAAGTAAGTAACTGTATTATTCTTGTCTTCACAAATTCTAATAAAGTAAGTAACTGTATTCTTAAGCAGATATCAAACATCATTGAAGAAGAAATGATTTCCAATTGTTTGAAAATATATATTTATTTAGTCATTACTTTAGCTGATCTGGAAAGTCCAACTGAGCATAAAGTCTATTTTCAACTATGGCCAGAGGAGAAAAACTCCTATAAAGTTAAAAATTAGCAACATAATATATAATAATAATATAAATGAATAAAGTTGAATGAGTACAATGCCCCCCCCCCCCTTTGGTATGTATCTAACCAGGCATATCCAGCAAATGGAACATCCACAGATGTTCCTCACTAAAAGAATACAGGGCATAAGTAAAATGTTCTATGCAGACCACCTTAAGGCCCTATCCCTGTATTCTGTCTCCTACAGGCTTCTGAGGGGGATCTATACCTGGCATACAGGGCATTGTCAGATCCCACTCTAATGGACCTCCTGCATATCCACAAAACAAATAGCACCAGAATTACCCATTCAAAAGACTTAAACTTTGCCTGTGATATAAATTGGACCTGCTGGAGAGATATGCATGTATTCCAGAGACTACCGCATCTATGGAACAGGCTTTCCATCCATGTGAAGAAGAGTTCCTCCCTAACCCAATTCAAGTGCAACTTGGACAATTGGAAGGGAAACCAGAAATTCATACCTGGTTTAGCATCTATGTCTTTAATGGACACAGGTAACCTGTAAATATTTCATCTCCCAGGCCCATGCTTACACTTATCAAGGGTATCAGAACTTCTCAGAGATTTGGGATGTATGGCTAGGCTTAAAAATGCCCTTGTGGTCATAAGCCTAGTAAACACATGTGAACATATGAACTTTATATCATTTGGCATAGAAGAATAGAAGAAATGTAGGATGTAGGAACAGGAAAGGTTCAAGATTTTAGTGAACATGAATTCAAAGGAATAGATGAAATTATCTAGAAGAGAAGAGGAGAAAGTGAGCAAAAAGATGAGAAAAAGAGGATGAATCATGGAAGATGGGTAGAGAGAAGTGAATTGATGATATAATCTATCTTTTTTTAATTTTTCCAAGTCTTTTGGGTTTCTAATACCATGATGGAAATGGACCCCATTCGTAAGTCAAAGTATGATTAAAGTTCATGAAATAAGTATTGTTTCAATCTTTGATGTCAGCTAGTAGTGCTCTCAGTAGCACCCGCAATGTGTCCAGTAATGACTCCTTCTGCAGTTCGTATGGACTTACGTGTATTGGTAACATATCCAAATATGATTGTAAATTCTTTTTTTATAAGACCCGTTGCTCCTACTACTATTGGAACTGCCTGGGTATCTTTCTTCCACATTGCTCTCATTTCTGCCTGCAGATCCTGATATTGTATGGCTTTGTGTTTCTCTGTGCATAAGACACTGCAGTCACTGGGCGTGGTGGTTTCAATGATCAATACTGCTTTAGTCTTCTTTCTTGGACCACTATATCTGATTTTCTAGCATCTGTCTTTTGGACTGTTGGTAATTGGTGACCCCATGCGATATAAACTTCATCATTTTCTGCAATGCTTTATGGCTCATGTTTCCAGTGTTTTTCAGCAACTTAAATACCATAATGTTTTCACAATCCTCAGTGCAACAGTCTCACCACATTATTATGCCTTTCAGTATACAGTCCTTCTGCCATTAGTGTGTTGCAACCAGCAACAAGGTATGTGACTGTTTCCAGTTCGGTTTTACAAAACCTACATTTGCCTGTTTCTCCCACATGTTCAATGAACTTTGTAAACCAGCGTGTGTGTAGCCCACTATCTTGAGCCACCAATATTAACCTTTCATTTCTTGGTTTGAATTCACCTCTCCTTAACCATTCCTGTGTTCATTCCTGATCAACATGAGGTTCTTCCAGAAATTTTCTATACTTGCAACTGTATTTGTTTTTTTGACATTTCTTGCCTTTGCATCTGGTCCTTCGCCTTATATTCTTTCTTTTATTTTTTTGGCACATTCAGTTGCTGCCTGGTTTTTATCTACTTCTGGTTTGATTTCCATTCCTGCTTGACGTTAATATGCTTCTGCTAAATTAAACAGAGAAGTCATCCTAGATTTATTCTCCTATGTTTCTATCCTGCAGGGAAACAGTGATGGCGCATCCAGTTTATGATGAAGTGTGACTTTAACAATGAATTGAATAGGAAAGCATTCACGGGTGTGCAAGTTTCTGAAATCCTTCACTGGAAGAACTTTCTATAACCTCTGCCCCAACAGTGTTCTCTCAGTCCTGAGTAAAACCTAGAGAAAATGTTTGTATCACTGCTCTGCATGTAATACATGCAACATCCTTCCTAATTCCCAATATTAGACACAGACACAGCAGACTTACTACTTTCTTTATGTAACATTATATTCTGCTATGGACAAAAGAAGTCTTACATGTTTAATTTTTCTTGACCTTAGCAATGTCTTTGACTGTGTTTCTCACCCATTATTTTACACGTGCAGACAACTGATGGTCTGAGATCGAGATCCTGTATCATAACTTGTCTCACTATTTCAAGGAACAATTGTCATGTTTGCAGTAAATACTGCCTATACAGCTCCTCAAATATGCTTAGAACTGCTAACAAGAATAAAATCTATGGCCACTGTTATTTAGTACTCACATGAACAACAGTCCCACATACAGGGTCTAAGTATTATATGCTATGCAGATGCTATAGTCATCAGCAGGTGTGACTCTTCATCTTAAGTCATTAGCAGTAAGTTACAGAACGACATTTGCACCCTATTATCTTTTCTTTAGGCTAGAGAATTATCAGAGAATTTAAAAAAAAACAGAGACTACTATCACTAGCACAGTTGCTAAGACCTAAATAGCAGAAACTGGATGGAATATTATGTTCCTATTAGGTACTGTACTTGCAACAGTTCCAGAAGTTAAGTATCTCAGTATGTCGCTGCATGCCTCACTTTCTTTTAATTGTCATACTGGTTTTAACAGAGACAATAGTCTCCTTTGTGTAAAAATGGCATTACTGTGCAAGTAACAAGATTCTTACTAAAGAAGCTTACCTTATCCTTGGAAAGAATATCAAACAAAATCTCCTGCTTCATTACACATGTTCTAAAATGAGAATGTTATTGTTGGTTTGGATGAAGAAAAATAATCCCTAACAGGACCACCAGTATCCTTACCACCCATTACAAGATTATTAACCATAATCTTGTCCAGTCTGTAATACACCTTATCAGTTCTTTTCCTCACCATACCTTTATAGGTTCATAGGTGCTTACTAGGCTAATGACCACAAAGGCCTTTTTAAGCCTAGCTAAGAATCCCAAATCTCTGACAAGTTCTGGTACCCTTGATAGGAGTAAGCAGGGGCTTGGGAGATGAAACATTTATAAGCAGAGCCATGGGAGATGAGCCATTTACAAGTTGCCTGTGTCCATTAGAGACATAGGTGCCAAACCAGGGATGAATTTCCTGCTCCCCATCCAATCGTCCAAGTTACACTTTTCTTGGGTCAGGGAGGAACTCTGCTTTACTTGGGTGGAGAGCCTGTTCCAGGGATGGGAGTAGTCTCTGGAATACATACTTGCCTCTCCAGCAGATCCTTTTTATATCACAGGCAAGGATTAAGTCATTAGAATGAGTAGTTCTGGTGCTGTTTTTTTTTGCATATATATAGGAGGTCCATCAACCTGGGGTCTGACAGTAACTTGTATGCCAGGCATAGAGCTCCCCTCAACAGCCCATAGGAGACAGAATACAGGCATAGGGCCTTGAGGAGGTCTGCAAAGGACATGTTACTTACACCCCGCATTCTTTGAGTGAGGAACCTCATTGGAGGATCCAGTTGTTGGTTATGCCTGGTTAGGTACATACCATAGGAGGAATTGCACTTAATGACAGGTCTGATGCATGCCAAGAAAAGTGGAACAATGACTCCCTTGGACTGGATGCCATACCTTTGTTTATAAGTTGTGCAACATAGAATGATTTCTTCATTACTGTAGACACATGATGGTCAAAGACTAGATTGCTGTCTATGTGTGTCCCTAAGTGCCTGACTACTGGTTCAGCTCTTAGGGGTGTGTTGTCAATATGATAGGTACCAGAGGTAAATGACTTTCTGAAGGATACTGTTACGCATTTCTTAACATTTAGTTTTAGTCGATGGCTCTAACACTAGTTGCTTGTCTGTGTCAGCCCTTCCTGGAGAACATTTGTATTGGTAGGTGATTCAATGATGGATTCTAATTTGTAATCATCTGCAACTTCAGTCTCCCAGAGGCCAGTGACATTGGCCTTGACTTCAGAGAATTAAATGCTAAAAGGAACGGTCTCAGGACCAATCCCCGAGAGACTCCACTTGTGATTGGCCTTTTTGTAGAGGTGGACTCCCCCGTTCTAACTTCCTGGGTCCTATCTGTGAGCCAGCTGGCTAGCTACCAGGTGATATAAGGGTTTGTACCTAACCTCTTAAATTTGTCAACAATACCTGAGAGGGGTATTGTGTCAAATGCCTTGGCCAGATCAAGGTATGGACTGCGATCCATTTTGCCCTCATTCATTGCTTGGAGATCTTCTCAAAGAAGTTGAACAGGTTGATTAGGCATGACCTGCTATTGATGAAACTAAATTGTGTTGGGTCCAATGTCTGGAAGTTTCCTATGTCATTATTGATCATTTCCATGTTAATTCTTTCCATGGCTTTACATCTGAGACTAGTGAGACATTTGGGTCTGTTGTTTACAGAGTCTATAGATGCTCCAACTTTGTGCAGAGAGGGTTGCTGTTCATCCATTCATGAGGTACAAAGCCTGTTTGAAGGCTACACTTAAATAGCAATTCCAAAGAGCCTGAAGGGTCATCTTTCATGCTATATAGAAGGTATCCAAGGATCTTGGCTGTACCCATTGATGCAGTGTTCTTGGCCTTAGAGAGAGCACTAAGGACCTGTTCTCTAGTGATAGTAGGGGGAGTTATATTTGATAGTATTTCCTGAGGGAAGGTTGAGGGATAGAGAGAGGGGTAAATTTGCAGCTGAATTTGTCAGCCAGTAGGCTTGCTATATCTTCTGGCTCAGTATATGTGGCTCCATTTGCAATGAGCTCAATACACAATTGTGAGTTGCCTCTGAGGTTGTGGACATTGCTAAAGACTGTCTTCTGGTTGTCCTTGGCCTGGGAGGCCAAATTTTCCTCAAATTTGGCTTTGGTAGATTTTATTTGTCCTCTGAGTTGTTTGATTAGTTTGATGAGAGTGGTTTTATACTGCTGGGTGCTGCACCTCCTAATTTCTGCCATGATTTTCTTCCTTCTGTTATACAGCTTATTGATGTTATGATTCCACCAGGGTGGCTTTTTTTTTTAGTTAGTTCTGTACTTGTTCCAGGTGGGTGCAGCTGCCTCTATGCAGCTATTAACATGCTTGTGTAGGGTTTCTGTGAACAGTTCTGCATAGGCACCAATGTTTGCAGGGTTTATGGGACCTTGAATTTTTTTCCAGGTTATCACTTAATAGTAGGAAGTTAGCCTCTACGCTAGTAGTTCCTGAATATTCTAGGCTTAGTTGGGGTTCCAGTTTTTATTTTTTATTTCAAGAGACCATTTTGTGGTCTGACCTTACCAGAGAAGACATTACACTAGGGGTTGTGCAGCACTTTCACGTATTAGTAAGGACCAGATCCAGTATGGTTGCACCCCTGGTTGGGGTATTTGCAATCTGGTCCAGGGAGTAACAAAATCCAGACATTTATGTGCCTGTACTTTTAGTGTCATATGTGATTCCAGTTAATGGTGGGGTAATTAAAGTCACCCATAAATATGGTGTTGGGTTGGATGGTAAGTGTTTCCAATAAGTTTAAATACATGGTATGGGTTTTTGGGGTCATAGAGGGGGACCTAATAGCTTGCAAGGAAGTGGTATTGGATTTTGATTACAGCAACTTGAACATGGAGAAGCTCAAGAGCATTGTTCTGTTTGACCAACCTTGAGGTATATTTATTTTTGATGTAAGTCTGGACACCTCCATCTTTAGTCCCTGTCTGTGGGGCAGTTGGTCTAAATGTGTGGAAGTCATTGTAACCTTTCACAGTTGATATGCTCTCCATGGTTTTAAACAAATGTCTCAGTGACTGCACAGGTGTCACCATTCTCTAGGGGAAAGAGAGCTTCTAGGGAGTGGAGTTTTTTGTTTAGACTCCTAGCATTGAGCAGTAACACCTTTAGATTTTCTTGATTTTGATTTGCTATGTCGGAAATACTTTCTGTTTGGCATTGCCTAAAAAAGACACTATGGTAGAGGACCATGTTTTAGCTAATATTCAAAAGGCTAGAGGGGAGAAATTCAGGCCATCTTGGTCTGTTGACCATCTCCTTCCATGCTGAAAAATATTACACCACCTTAGAATGCCACCAGAAACTAAGCCAAATATTTAAGTCAGTCATATTTTGTTCATATTCCGGCATCATTCTTGCAGAATGTAAAATGCTGCTCAGTGCTAGGGTCATTCCAGCCTGGGACACATATTCTAAGAGCTCCATGATGTCTGTATTCATATAGTCTAGGGAGATACATCTCAGTTCATTTACATTGACATGGCCTATGACTGACTCATACTAGTACTTGTGGTCCAGTGACCTGAGTGCATGCATAATGTGGTGGATCCTGGCACCTGATAAGCAACTAACCACTATTTTCTCCTTACTCAGTCTGGTGAGTGGGACATCAGTATGTCTCACAGTGGAGCCTCTAATGACCAGAATGCTGGTTTGTGTGGTGGCTTGCCCTATAGGCTTATCAGTAGAGGTTTCATGAGATGTGGCTGTATGTGTTGACGTGGGTATTGTATTGAAAGAGTTAATTTGAGACTGCTTAGAGTGTTTGTTATGCATACTTCATCTAGGACGTCTTTGGGGTTTAGGATGGTTACATTTAAGTGCCTCAGCATATGTGGATCAATATGTCTGCTTTGAATTGTGTAATGGTTGCAACATTTGTACTGCTGGCAAATTTATTCACATTAGGAGTGCTTTTATGTGAAAGCTTTGTCTCCAGTGATATGTAAACACATCTTTCGCAGACCATATCAGTTTGTCTGAGAATAAACTTCTTCCTCTTCTCCTTTCAGCTTTTCCTTTAGGGGTCATCACAGTAGATCAACGGTGTACAGAACGATTGTCAGTGAAGTTTTATGGTGTTGAGTTGCTAGCCTGGCACCCAGCCTTCCATAGAAGGCACATACACACACACTCACACCTAGGGCCAATTTACAGTGTCCATTCCATCTGCAACATATCTTTGGAAGGTGGGAGGAAACCAGAATACCTGAAGGAAACTCACACGGTTACAGTGAGGGCATGCAGACTTTGCACAGGAGGCACCCCAGCCTAGAATCAAACAGGAGAACCTCTTGCTGTGAGGTGGCAATGCTAACCACTGCACCACCGTGGCTGCCCCTTCTTTGAGAATTAACTGGCTGTCAGAAAACATGAGAAAATTTCTACATTGCCTGAGGATGCCCATATTCACAAAGCATGTAATGGAAACAGTGGGAAAGTTAATATCCATGGAAACATACCCTTTTTTATTGATTAGATAGAGTGATAATACAACGTAATGTCAGGAGTATCTGATTTGCAACTTTGGCGGTAGTGCTTGTAACTTCAAACTACTTGTCCTGTGTGCAACTAGGTATTGGTGAAATTTCAATGGTGCTTTTACAGGAAAAATGTCAACTCAAGGTGTACAGGGTACTGGCAAACACTTGAAGGGAAACTAAAAAGTAGAGTCTGATGATTTATTGATGAAGCATTTAGGCAGCTTTTCTGAAGTTCTTAGCTAATCAAGAAGTACTTAATGAAAAGAAAGAGTTAGCTTGTCAAGAATGATGAAAAAAGGGGAGTCACCTGAATGGCAACTGCCTGACTACTATTAGTGTTGGTCTCACCACAGCTTCACTCTGCTGAGATACAATGCTCCTTTGCTTCTTCTCTCAAAAGAAGCAAAATAGTAGCACTAATTCCCAGATAAGAAGCAGGCCACAGCCTATTCCATGATCCACAGTCTTGTCCCATATGATGTAAGGCTCAGTAGGCTTGCTGTAGCCTTTTACTGGTAGATACTGTGAAAATTGGGGGGGGAAATGAGTGAAGGCTGCCAGCCTAGCCAAATAGAATTTGATACATAATTCTATCATTTGTAAATATAAATGTAAAATACAGGCCTGTTTCTTAAATGAAGGAAAACACTGTAAAATGTGAACTTCACGATTGTAGCAAGATTGCCATCTGTTGTAAAGAAAACTAAGCCAAGCGTTTCAAATGTTCTTTAAAATTAAAATTATGTCTTGTAGGTTCTTTGATCTACAGAGCACGGAGTCATTTGGTCTGGGCTATCACATTCTTTCTATTCTTTTAACTTAAGAAATAATTACTAGAGTGTACATGTGAAATGCATTTTATTGTTGTAGTTCCCTGAGCAGGCGTTAGCTTGCTAAATAATGTAGCCTGTTGGCCTGGGAACTCCAGACTAAGTGTCAAAATGATGTAATGTATATACTGGGAAAACCTAAGTGTCAAAATGATGTAATCTGGGAGGACCCAGCAGAGATGTTTGTTAGTGAGTTTAAAACTATTGTTCAGAGAGAAACTGTAAGCATTTTGATCTTGATATCCAACTATCAGCACTGCCTTATGCTCTCTTTATGTAAGTAGTATCTTAGAAGTATGTTTTCTTGTAGAAATAGCTAGGACTATAAAGATTAGACAAGTGTTTTTTCTGTCATGTCAGAACTGTACTACAGAATTATTTTAAGTTTCTGTGTGATCTCTGAACTCTTGAATAGCACTGTGGTGTAGTAGTATTGTCTTGTGTTTTAATTATTTATTATTAAATATTTTAAAAACCTTTTACCTGTGGCTGGTTTGTGTAGAGTTAAGTTAAGCTCTAGAGTACATTGCATATTTATAGAGATTATTGTACGAGGCCACTCTAATAAGCCTTAGACTGATTAGTCACACTTAACAATTGGATAATAATATTGCACAGTAGTAATTGGACACCCTTTTAAGGGCCTTTGGGTAGCTGATAAGTATTAGCTGGTGGTGGCAGTAATTACTACCGTATAGTCTGGGTAAAGGGGCACAGCTGGAGAATCTGTGTCAGCCTTTCTCAGGAGTGTCTGTGAAGTTGTATAAATACTTATCTCAAAGTGTGTGTGGTTTGTCAGCTACCTGGACAGGGACACAAAGCACTGGTGGGACAGAGAGGGTACTGGAGGTTAGCTTGCCAGCTAAGCTGAGATATGGACCCTATAGCTGTGCCAGTGGAGAGTCTTATTGGAGACCTGGAGAGTAAGGGAGCAACCAGTTCCATACTGACTGCGTTCTCTGTGTGCACTTAAGGGAAATTGTACTTTACTGTGTGTATTCGTTATCCTTTCCTCTTATATGAGATGCCCTCCCTGGTGTTAGTGGTAAGGATTGAGGCTCCTTGATTTCTGGGCCAGGGCATGGCTGTCGCATTGTGGTTTACAGTGGTGGGATCCACTTCACATACTAATTGGCTTTTGTGGTGTGGGTAGAGTGAATCCTATAGCTTATGTACAGTGATCTCTGAAGGTGTTCTGTACTCTAAAACAGTCACACAATGAATTCTCAGAGTTCAGATCACAATTGTTTCATTTCTTTTGTTAACTTAGTTAGTCAGGATGAGCAGGCAGCATGTCAGCAGAGGAGTATAGAAATCTGGCAAGGAGCCAGCTGGCAGAGATGTGCCAGGCTAGGGGACTGGTGCATGGAAACCTGACTAAGGCAGACCTGATTGCAGCCTTGGTTACAGCTGCATCAGAAAACAGCATCCAGGAGGACAATTAGACTGGAAGTGGAGATAGAATATCCTCAGAGAATGGACAGCTCAATCTTTCTGTGAAGGACAATCAGACTGGCAATGGAAATACAATATCCTCGGAGAATGGACAACTCAACCTTTCTGCAGTAGACTTAAAAATCCAGCTGGAGCTAAAGAGATGTGAGTTGGAGGCCAGGAGTTTGACGATAGAAGCCAAAAAAAAAAGAGCGTCAGAGGAAGCATGAGAGGGAAATACTGACTCTTCACCAGAGTCATGGAGGTAATGGGGAAGGGAGTAACTGGTCCCCAGAAGCACAACAGGTCAGTAAATTTCTGCCCAATTTAAAGAGGGGGATAATTTTGATAGTTTCATTCATATGTTTGAGAGGGTATTCAAACAGTAGAGTGTTGAGCAAAGGCTCTGGGTACGGTTCCTGAACCCCTTACTCCATGGGAAAGCTGCAACTTGTATATCACAAATGCCTGACTCTGTCTGATTTGATTATACTGATGTAAAAATGTCTTTTAGAATGTTTTAAGCTAACACCTGAAATGTATAGGAAAATGTTTTGTGAGCATAAATGCAAGGCAGATGAAAATGTATGTGAATATGTTGCTGAACTCAGCACTTATTTTCATAGCTGGGTGAGTGGATGTCAGGTCACCACTTTTGAAGGGTGGCAGACCTTTTGGTGAGGGAACAAGCCCTTAGCACTTTGCCTGAGGATATGAGGATCTGGTTAGCTGATAGACAATGTGCTACTTCAGATGAGTTGGGGAAGAAGGAAGACCTATACCTGGCCAGCAAGGCAGCCCTGCACTGGAAGGGGACCCCCAGTACTGCTCATGGGTGTAAAGGAACCCATGGTGGTCAGCACATACTGCCACAACAGAATCTGCCAGTAGCAGGGGAAGCCACTAGTACATGTACATGTCAAGGAGCTAGGGTTAAATGTTGTGAATGCAATAAGTGGGGCCATGTGGAATACAGGTGTGCATGGAGGCAAGGTTGGGAACCAAACATGAGAGATCCAGTAAGTGGGAAAGGCAAAATGCCAATAGTAGGTTATCTTGAGACAACAGGGGTACTAAACTACCATCCTGCAGATGTCCTGAGAGGGGAGGATTTGGATGTGGCAGTACCATGTACTTATGCAGTTACATGCAGTGAGGCTAGGAGACAAGCATGTGGGTCTGGTAGCCTGGGGGAGACCCAGAGAGACTGCATGCCTGCAGCCATGACTGCTGAGGTGGTTACTACAGGGAGGGAGCTACTCTGTAGCTGTGAGACTGAAGGTGAGCCACAGCTGCTTGGGGTACTGATGGTCCCTTGGACAGAGTGACTGCAAAGGTAGAGGTGAGTAGTAGTACCCAGGCTGTCAGTGAGGCAGCACTGTCAGAGGATGCCAGACTTCCTGTGGAAGGTGAGCTGCAAAGGGTTACAAGGAGAGAGAGTTGAGACAGACTCAGCTCTCAGACCTTACATTGCAAGGCGTGAGGCAGGAAGCTAGGGAGGCACCTGATTCTCAAGAAAATGGGGAATCTGTATACTGGGACAAAGGGTTACTATACAGAGAGTGGACCCCTGAGGGAGGGCTAGAAGGTGAGAGAGTACAGCAGTTGGTAGTGCCTAGAGCCTACCATCTGGCGCTTCTAGCCATAGCCCATGATATTCCCTTTTGCAGGTCATATGGGCATAAAACGTACAAAGAGGCATATTATGCAGAACTTCTATTGGCCTGGAATTTCCAAAGATGTAAAAGGGTACTGCAGGAACTGTGAGCAGTGCCAAAAGGTAGGCAAGGCAGGAGACAAGGTGAGAGCTCCTTTGATGCCTTTGCCTGTGATTGAGGAGCCATTTCAGTGGGTAGCTATGGATATTGTGGGTCCTCTGAGTACCCCGAGTTCCACAGGGAAAAAGTATATCCTAGTGGTAGTGAATTATGCTACATGATAACCAGAGGCAGTGGCTTTGTCCTCCATTGAGGCAGAGAAGGTGGCAAATGCTTTTTTAGAGATTTTCAGCAGGGTAGGTTTCCCAAAAGAAATACTGTCTGACAGAGGTGCCGATTTCATGTCAGACCTGCTGGCTTGTCTGTGGAAGTCCTGTGGGGTGAAGCACATGAAGACCACCCCCTACCATCCCCCGACTGATGGTCTTGTTGAGAGGTTAATCTCTACAATCAAGTCCATGCTACAGGCATTTGCAGATCAGTTTAAGAGGGAGTGTGACAAATATTTGCCCCATCTGTTGTTTGCTTACAGAGAGGTTCCCCAGGAATCCACAGGTTTTTCACCCTTTGAGTTGTTGTATGGGCATAGGGTGAGGAGACCTCTAGATTTAATTCGAGATGAGTGGGAAGGTGAGTGCGAGTCTCAAAAGGAGTCTGTTGTGGCATATGTCCTAAACCTCAGGACAAGGCTCAGGGAACACATGGGCTTGGCTCAGGAGAACCTGGCAGAAGCCCAACAAAAGTAAAAGGTGGGGTATGAAGGAATGCTCGAGCTTGAGAGTATGCTGTGGGGCAGCAGGTAATGGTTCTCATTCCTGTCAGACACAACAAGCTGCAAGCAGCTTGGGAGGGACCCTACAAGGTGGTAAGAAAGGTAAGTGATGTCAACTACATGGTGGAAGTGATAGGCAGATGGCAGGGGCACAAATTGTACCATGTTAACATGATAAAACCTTACCCTGATAGAGAGGCCCTTGTGTTGAGCATTTGTAGTGGATTGCAAGATGAGTCTGAAGGAGATCTGGGGACTGATGTCCTCAGTGAGGCTCGGGCTGACACCTCAGTGGAAGGGGTAGCAATGCCCCAGCAGCTATCTCCTACCCAGGTTCGAGAAATCCGAGCAGTGTTGCAGGAATTTGGGGACATGTTCACTGGGAAACCAGGAAGCATCCACCTGGAGAAGCTCAAGGTGGATACAGGACCCCCAAAGGCCTGTTAGGCAGGCCCCTTATAGGGTGCCTGAGAGAGTCAGACAGGCCCTGAGGGAGGAGGTACAGGAGGTGTTGGAACTAGGGGAGATTCAAGAGTCCAACATTCCCTGGACCTCCCCAGTGGTGCCGGTGCCAAAGAAGGATGGCAGTACCAGGTTCTGTGTGGATTACAGGAAATTAAATAGTCACACAGAGTCGGATGATTACCCCATGCCTAGTATCTTATAACCATTTATCTTACCAAGGGTTACTGGCAGGTGCCATTGACTCCTAATGCTAGAGAGAAGTTAGCCTTTGTGACTCCTTTTGGCTTGTATGAGTTCACAAAGATGCCCTTTCCGATGAAGAATGCTACAGCAACTTTCCAGAGGCTGGTAGACAATATCCTAGCAGGAGCAGGAGGGTTTGCCATTGCTTACCTAGATGATATTGCCATCTACAGCCATTCCTGGCCAGAGCACCTTCAGCATGTTAGGGAGGTGCTGGGCAGACGACAGAGGGCAGGGTTGACCATTAAGCTGAGCAAATGCCAGGTGGGTATGGCAGAGGTCTACTACCTAAGACATATAGTGGGGAGTGGTAAGATAAGGCCAAAACCTGCCAAAGTGGAAGCCATTTAGGCATGGCCTGCACCTGTTACTAAAAAGCAGGTGAGGGCATTCTTAAGGGCAGAAGGGTACTACAGAAAGTTCGTCCCCAGTTATAGTACCATAGCTGCTTCCCTCACAGACCTGACAAGGAAGAACAGGCCAGATAAGGCAGTGTGGACCCCAGCATGTGAGTAGGCATTTCAGAAGCTTAAAGAAGCTTTGGGAGGACCCCCTTTGTTAGCCAGTCCAGATTGCAGCAACGAATTTGTTGTGCAGGTGGATGCTTTGAACCATGGAGTGGGGGCTGTAATTAGCCAGATTTCTTCAGAGGAAGAAGAGCACCCACTGGTTTACCTCAGTCGTAGGCCCCAACCCAGGGATGAATGCTATTCAGCCATAGAAAAGGAATGTCTAGCTATAGTGTGGGCACTGCAAAAACTTCAGCCTTATCTGTATGGAAGAAAATTCACTGTAATGACAGATCACAACCCTCTAACATAGATAAACAGAGCCAGTCAGCAAAATGCCAAATTGCTAAGATGGAGCCTGGGGTTGCAAGCATATGATATGTCAGTACAGCACCGCAGTGGGATTAGCAATGCCAATGCAGATGGGCTCTCAAGACAGAGAATGGCGTGAGGTACCCTCAGATAGACATAACTCTCTCAAGTGGCGTTTCTCAAGGGTCACTTGAAAAACTAGCTTGAGTTCTCCGGGGGGGGGGAAGTGATCTAAAGATTGGGGGGGAAATGGGTGAAGGCTGCCAGCCTAGCCAAATAGAATTTGATGCATAATTCTATCATTTGTAAATATAAATCTAAAATACAGGCTTGTTTCTTAAATGAAAGAAAACACTGTTAAATGTGAACTTCAAGATTGTAGCAACATTGCCATCTGTTGTAAGGAAAACTAAGCCAAGCATTTCAAATGTTCTTTGAAATTAAAATTATGTCTTGTAGGTTCTTTGATCTGTAGAGCTTGGAGTCATTTGGTCTGGGCTATCACATTCTTTCTATTCTTTTAACTTAAGGAATAATTCCTAGAGTGTAAAATGTGAAATGTCTTTTATTTTTGTAGTTCCCTGAGCAGGTGTTAGCTTGCTAAAGAATGTAGCCTGTTGGCCTGGGAACTCCAGACTAAGTGTCAAAATGATATAATGCGTATACTGGAAAAACCTAAGTGTCAAAATGATGTAATCTGGCAGGCCCAGCAGAGATGTTTGTTAGTGAGTTTAGTCAGAGAGAGACTGTAAGGATTTTAATCTTGATATCCAACTCTCAGCACTGTCTTATGCTCTCTTTATGTAAGTAGTATATTAGAAGTATGTTTTCTTGTAGAAATAGCTAGGACTATGAAGATTAGACAAGTATTTTTTTCTGTTATGCCAGAACTGTACTACAGAATTATTTTAAGTTTCTGTGTGATCTCTGAACTCTTGGATAACACTGTGGTGCAGTAGTATTGTCTTGTGTTTTAATTATTTATTATTAAATATTTTAAAAACCTTTTACCTGTGGCTGGTTTGTGTAGAGTTAAGTTAAGCTCTAGAGTGCATTGCATATTTATAGAGTTTATTGTACAAGGCCACTCTAATAAGCCTTAGACTGATTAGTCACACTTACCAATTGGATAATAATATTGCACAGTAATAATTGGACACTGTTTTAAGGGCCTATTGGTAGCTGATAAATATTAGCTGGTGGTGGCAGTAATTATTACCGTATAGTCTGGGTAAAGGGGCACAGCTGGAGAATCTGTGTCAGCCTTTCCCAGGAGTGTCTGTGAAGTTGTATAAATACTTATCTCAAAGTGTGTGTGGTGTGTCAGCTACCTGGGCAGGGACACAAAGCACTGGTGGGACAGAGAGGGTACTGGAGGTTAGCTTGCCAGCTAGGCTGAGATCTGGACTCTATAGCTGTTCCAGTGGGGAGTCTTATTGGGGACCTGGAGAGCAAGGGAGCAACAAGCCCCAGACTGACTGTGATCTCTGTGTGTACTTAAGGGAAATTGTACTTTACTGTGTGTATTTGTTATCCTTTCCTCTTATATGAGGCACCCTCCCTGGTGTTAGTGGTAAGGATTGAGGCTCCTTGATTGCTGGGCCAGGGCACGGCCATCACAGATGCCTTGAATAGCAACCAGACCAATCAGGAATTCAAGCACAGATATTCATTTCTCAAACAGAAATATTCATGAATCTATACTCTCTGCTCCTCTCACCAGGAACAAAATATGAGTACAACTTCCAAGCCGCACCTATGAGCAATTATGCTTTCTGCTGAGCAGCAGTCCCCAGAAAATAATGTCCATGTGCTTCTTCTCTCACTAGGAACAAAACAGAATCACTATTCCCAAGATGACTACTAAGAGGCAGAATGTGGCCTCTCCAATAATTGGCGGTCTTGCTGTAGATGTTGCAGATTTTAAAGGCAAGATAGAAATATGGGTTAATATCCTAAGAGCTGCAGTGTACACTAAGCAGTTAGATATGAAAAATGGGATAACTTAAGCTTTAGCTGTCTAGGGAGAGAGTTACTAATTTTACAAAAGCAAGCTAGATTGAAAGATGGTGGGCACTTTGTATTCTGGCCTATGAAATACAGTAGGATGGGCAATAAAATTAAATAGTTGAAGGGGGGTAATTTCACAAAATGATAATTTTGTGCTTGTTCACACTAGCCAATGAAAGAGTAGAAAAAATTGAGATATGTTGTCAAATTAACATAGGGGCAGGTAACTAGAAAGACAGTTGAGTTTAAAAACACAACACCAGCAGGGTGGAAGGGTGAGGCAATTTTTAATTTATGTGTAACTCAGAAGAGACACAGCTGTGGTTTCTTTCCTAATTTAAATATGCAGTTAAAAGCAGAAAACAAGTAAAACATAGTGCAAAGAAAATAAATTGCAATATACAAAATAGAAGAAGGCAATAAACCAATGCAAAATACAAGAAAGCAGAAACAAACTAACCTTTCCCTCACAGCAAGTTGTGGCAGAGATTGGGTGAGCTTTTCCAGTAAAACCTTGAAATGTTTTATTTTATCCCTCATTTCACAGGTAATTAACCTTAATTTACCTGTTATAATTTCTATGTGACTCACTTGAGACATAGCTGTGGTCTCTTTCGCAGTTTAAATATGCAATTAAAAGCAGAATTCAAGTAAAACACAGTGTGAAGTAAATAAATTACAATATACAAAACAGAAGAAGGCAATAAAGCAGCAAAAAATACAAGAAAGCAAAACCCTTTTCAAACAATGGGATCTTATAATGTAATGCAAACACCTTTAGTATCCCAAGAGTCTCATTTCAGGGAAGACATAAGGCCTTAAAATTCATCTTCCCACTAACCTGTTAAAACATTCCTTACATGACTTACTGTTGCACTCTCTTCAACTCACTTAAGAAGGAAGTAAGGAAATACCTGGAAGACATTCCCATGTGTAGTGAACACTGGGCATGCATTTCCTTTTCATCTGCTATCCTCTGTTCTTGAACTTCCCATCATCTTTTGCTAAATGACAATGCACTGTCTTGCTGTGAATGACTCAACCCTTTTACATTTTTGTACCCCATATCCATAATCCAACTATTTCAAAATGGCAGTCTTTTGCACCCTCTCCCAACCCCACTACTTACCCCTCACCATTTAATTTGTCTTCATAGGTTCATAGGTTCATAGGTAAGTACTAAACTATCTGCCCTAGGGCATTTATAAGCCTAGCCAGAATGTGTTGGCTTTCGTCACCCACTTAGATTAGTTCCCTGTGCCTCTTTCCAGCAGAGCCATTAGTTCCCTGTGCCAATGTCCAGCAGAGCCACTGCAGTGATCCCCGGGATAAATTTTCTGTTTCCCATCCACCCATCAAGGTTTCTCTTGAAGAGTGTTGGTGAGGTGCTTTGCCTGATGTATATTGGAATCCTGTTCCAAAGCATGGTGAGTCTCTGGGACAGGAATCTATCCCTCCACAAGTCCTATTTATCATTGTGGTGAGGTTTATATCTCTAGAGCGTGTGGCTCTCCGGGATTTGTTTTTTTTTTTAGGTGGAGCATGTCCATCAATACTGGGTTGGACATGGCCTTGTATTTCAGGCAGAGATCACCTCTGAGTAAGCAGTATGCAACCAAGTACAGCTGGAGTTTCTTGAGTCAGGCTATATAGGGCATCTGTTTTAGGCCAGTAATCCTCTTGGTGAGGTACTTTTGTAGTTTTTCCAACTGTTGCAGGTGTCTTGTAAAGTACATCCCAAATGGGACGTTATATTCTATGATGGATCTAATGAGTGATGAGTAGAGAGGCACAATAACCTCTTTTGTTCTAGATGCAAACCCTTTTGTGATTAGGTGGGCCACATAGAAGAATTTTCTAACCACCTTGGCAATATGATTATCAAAGGAGAGATTGCTATCTACTTGAGTTCCCAAATCCCTTATTACATTTTCTGTATTTAGGGGACTACCACTTATGTGGTAGTTCATGGGTACTTTGTTTTTTCCAAAGGGGATGAATATGCACTTTTTGGCATTTAGCTTGAGGCCATGATTTTGACACCAGGTATCCGTCTCAGTGAGACCCATCTGGAGGGTGTTTGTATCAGCCGGAGAATCAGTTATGGCCCCTAGTTTGCAGTCATCTGAGAACTTGGTCAGCCATAGTCCTCCTATGCTTGTCTGTACCTCTGAGAAGTATATACTGAACAGGAGGGGTCCTAGGACTGAGCCCTGGGGGACGCCACTTGTAACTGGTTTAGAATCAGACGTAAAGCCTGCAACTCTCACCATGTGGGTTCTATCCATGAGCCAGATGGCAACCCATCTCGTGATGTAGGGGTTTATGTTCAAGCTGGTGAGCTTGTCTATAATACTTGAATGGGGAATTGTGTTGAAAGCCTTTGCGAGGTCTAGGTAGGCAGTGTGGACCTACTTTCCCTTGTCTAATGCCTTGGTAACTGTCTCAAAGAAGTCCACCAAGTTTAGGAGGCATGATCTGCCCTTAACAAAGCCAAACTGGGTAGGGTCCAAGGTTTGGAGGTTCCCAATGTCTCTGATAATGAGTTCCATGATGATGCGTTCCATAGCCTTGCAGACCAGGCTGGTCAGGCTTATAGGGTGATAGTTTCTGGGGTCCGTTGTGGTTCCACCTTTGTGGAGCGGGATAACTGTTGCGGTGCACCACTCTGTGGGTACGTAGCCTGTAGAGAGGCTGAGTTTGAACAGTATGTTTAGGTGAGGGGTTAGT
This sequence comes from Protopterus annectens, assembly GCF_019279795.1. NCBI lineage: Eukaryota > Metazoa > Chordata > Ceratodontiformes > Protopteridae > Protopterus > Protopterus annectens. The sequence goes on along the minus strand of NC_056732.1, from coordinate 1,141,699,591 downwards.
TCATTTTGGAGCTCTTGTAAGACACAGCCTGGGACACCGTCCAGTCCCATTGAAGCTGTGTTTTTGGCTTTGGATAGGGCTGTTTTAACCTGTATGTCAGTGATTGACGGGGCCTTACATTCTTCTGGTATAGTTATGGGCCCTTTACGGGGTGAGAGAGGGGTGAAGTTTGCACTAAACCTGTCTGCCAGAATATTGGCAATATCAGTCGGTCCAGTATATTTTATGCCATTCTGCACTAACTCAGAGCAGATCTGAGAGTTTCCACTTAGGTTATTGACATAATTAAAGAACGCTTTGTGGTTATCTTTAGAGTCATTGGCAATTTTTCTTTCAAAACTAGCTTTGGATGATTTAATAAGGGATTGTAGTTTCTTGCTGATACTGATCAGGGATGTCTTTCCTTCTTGGGATTTTACTCTTTTCTGTACTAGTTTCCTCCTTCTGTTGTATAGCTTGTTTATGGCAGGGGTCCACCAAACTAGTTTCATTTTCTTGGAGGAGTGAGTCTTGGTTTTACTTGGGATAGCACGATCTATGCATTCATGCAGATACTCATAGAGTGCCTTTGTAAAGGTTTCAGCAGCTTGGACAGCATTGTCCTTTAGCATGTGGGCTGTGAACCTTTCCACCTCGGTCTTAAGTAACGTGAAGTTTGCTTTTGAAAAGTTTTTCACGGTGGTTTCCTTGATTGGGGGTCGGGGCAGAATGTGGATATCCAGTGTGATTAGTCTATGGTCTGATCTAAGCAGCGAGGGGTTGACCTCTGGTGTGGAACACCGGTCACCCTTGTTGGTGATGACCAGGTCCAATATGTTGTTCCCTCTGGTGGGGGTGTTGACCAGTTGATCCAGGGCATTTGAGTTTATAAATTCTAGGAAGCGTTGGGCAAGGGAGCTAGTACTTGAGTAGTTCTCCCAGTTTATGTTTGGGTAATTGAAATCATCCAGTATTAGGGTGTTTGGTAGGACATTCATATTTCCCAGTGTCTCCAGAAATGCGGAACGGGGGTCCTGGGCCATGGTGGGTGATCTGTAGCAAGCTACAATTTGTATTGCAGTTTTGCCCATTGTTATTTGCACATGGATGATCTCTGATACATTGTGCTGCACCACTAACCTGGAGGTGTGGGTATCCTTGATGAATATGGATACACCCCCACCTTTTGTGTTTCGGTTCTGGTTCTGTGTCCGAAAGGTATTTATGAGTTATAGCCTAGTAGTGCTGGGGTGCTCTCAGAAGCCTTAAACCAGGTTTCTGCTACTGCACAGATGTCGATGTTCACCATACTGAGGAGTGCCTCGAGTGCGTGCATTTTGAGGTTTAGACTTCTGGCATTGAGTAGCATTACCCTCAGTTTTTGGTTATTTGTGCTATTTATGGTGGTGGGTTTGTCTTTTGAGCCTTGCCTAAAAAGGCACTATGGGGGTGGCAAGAGCCTTGGCCAGTATTCAAAAGCCTAAGGGTGACAGGTGCAAGCCATCTCTTGCAAAGCAATGTGGCTTGTCGAGCATGTCATCCCAGGTGGACAGATACTGGATCCCCTTTGAATGACACCAGAAACTTAGCCAATTGTTGAAATTGATCATTTTTTTCCTTATACAGTGGCATCATTATTGGTGAGGTCAGGATGCTACTCAGGGTCAGGGTCATACCGGCCTGGGCTACATGAGCAGAGAGCTCTTCCATGTCTCTTTTCATGTAGTATAGGGAGGTACGTCTCAGGTCATTCACACCAGCATGGACAATGACAAAGTCATATTTGTACTTGTTCTGGAGTAACCTGAGTGCTTGTTTTATGTGGCGGATCCTGGCACCCAACAGGCAGCTAAGTGTAACCTTCTCCTTGTCCAGGCTAGTTAGTGGGACATCAGTGTGCCTGACTATAGAGTCACCTATTACTAGTGTTGGGTATGTTATTTTGTGTTAAAGGCTGTGATTGCGCGACACACTGATTATGTGAAGCATGTGTTTCATGGTTGGTGATGGGGTGTGGAGGTTGCGTGGATGTCTGCTTTGGAGGTCTCTGTTGCTTTTGCAGATTTTTATTTAGATCCTCCGAGTATGTTTTCATGTATTGATGTGTGTTATTTGCCAGTGTTGCTTTATTAGGTCTATGTGAGACTGGTGGTGTTTTGCAAGTATTACCCTTCTCCTCTTGACTGTCAGTTCCAGTCTTGGGTTGAGAGAGCTTTGCCTCCAGTTTGGCTGTATAATTGCATCTCTCGCATATATTAGTGTTTGGTGGTAGGAGGAGAGAGTTGTCTGTGTGCATGAGGCAGTTGTAACATTGCCTCAAAATGCCCAGATTCACCAGATGGACTGGAGAGTACACAGAAACTGCCCTTTGGACATGCCTGAATAGGTAGAGTAAGCTGTTTTTCTGATTGGCTGGTGGGGACGAATAGAGAGCCTTGTCCTTCTGGACAGTATGGGGGGGTCTAGTGCTAGGGTTAATTAGTGCTTGCTATGAGTTTTAAGCAAGTGCTTGACTGTGAAATTAATGGTTTGAGTGCTAAAGTTGAAGGTTTGTCTAGTTCCAAGGGAAAAATTGAAGAGTAGACTTCGTGGAGCCGAGAATAGTTTAACTCTAGTTAAACGGCGCTGTCCGTTGCGCAAAACCACACAAATGCGTTTTTTATAGCAGGGAAGTGAAAGAGATAGAAATTAGCCCAAAATGGCTGATAAACTACTAACTGCTGGGCTGAAACCACTCCTCTAGGGACAGATAGGCTGCTCAAAGCTCCACTAACTCACAGGTGAACGGAGAAACTTCCTTCTATCCAAGTAAGGTATGGGCAACACAGAAACTTGTAACACAGCCCTCGATTCAGCAATAACAAGTATATATATATATATATATATATATATATATATATACATATATATATATATATATATATATATATATATTTTTTTTCCAGAAAATAGAGTAAATACAATCAAAACAACACTTTAAATGCACAGAAAAGGCTATCACACTTTAGTGTGTAGTCTACAACAGTTAAACAGATCATTTAAACACAAAAATGACTTAATTCAAGTGCAGGCAGCAAATAAGTACAATATGTAGCCATAACAGTGTATCCCTTCAAACAGTGTATTCCTGCAAACAGATGCAAACAGATACAGCATGATTTATTTTGAATGCTGACTCATGTAACAGTATGCCTTCACATAATTATTCACTTTTTCATTCTGTCTTTCACAGTGTTAAAGTATATGTTTTGATCAAGTTTTACAAAGACTGTATTTTATATGATTGTCACTTGTCAAGATATTTTGTGACAGACAAGAAAGCTTTTTTTTGCATTTTAATGTGCGACCATTAGCACAACTATATTCATTAAAACTATTTTCTAGTACTTTTCTGCAAAGTATTATCGGTATATATTAGTTAAAGACTATATATATATATATATATATATATATATATATATATATATATATATATATATATAAAATGTGCACATTCAGACAGGGCTATTAAAATATTGTTATATAATTACCTTTAGCTTTGCATAAATAAGAATGGGTAATACCTTAAGATGTCAGAGTAAATGACATATAACTTTGTGCAACTTGAACAGTATACAGAAAATTAAAACTATGAGTGCTGAGGAGTTTGAAGCTTGGCAGTTGATCCAGTTGATTGAAACCATGAACTATTGACAAGCTGTTTCTTGTAATCTGCAGTTTGATTACCACATCCTTTATCTGCCTGCTGTGTGATTCTGATAGGGTTGACCAGAAAATGCCCTAGTTTTTTGTGAAGCTGGGATGGTCTCTCAGATGGTCTCCTTGACTGATTGCCTGCTATTACCTATGAACCTATAGACTGAAAGTACGTTTAAATAGATAGTGGGAGATAAAAATTAAAAAAAAGTTTTTTTTTTTAAACTTTAAAATGTTATATATTAATTAAGGTGTGAATGTGTGTGTGTTTTGAGCATTTAGATAGAGTTATTGAAATATTTTTAGATGAGTATCTTTAGCTTTACATAAATGATATTTGCAGTGGCTGTGGATGTCAGCACAAAGGGCATGTTACTTTACTTGTAGAACTTGAACCGTTTTAAGAAAGAGTTATGGGAAAACTGGAAAAAAATTGATGTTTGGCAGTTGGTGCAGTAGAATGAAACTATGAGCTGCTGACAGGCTGTTTCAAGAGGTCCCAAGGTTTGATTCCCATAGCCTTCTTCTGCCTACTGTGTGAAATGAGGCATGTTAATTGATCAGACTGTGCTATGGGTTTTTTGGGAGGCTGAGATGGTATCCTTAATGACATGCATGGAGATTACCTATGAACCTAGACTTTAAACATATGTTTCATTGGTTACAAATCACTATATGATGGTAGAGAGATGAAACTGAAACATATTTTTTTCTCTACAATATTGTTGCCACATATTAATTGAAGTGGGAATATATGTGCTTTGTGCATTCACATAGGATTGTTATATAGGTACCTTTAGCTTTACATATATAGTGGTCGATGGTGGCTACGAATGCCAGAGTGGATAGCTTATGGCTTTACTCATGGAACTTGAACAGTCTTGCGAAAGTTTATAATGCTCAGGAGGAGTGCTAATATTGCATACTTAACCGTGCCCATTAAAGATGTTTGTGTGAAATCTAGTGCTAACTTGTAAACAATGCAAATAAGTGAATTTCTTTAATTTTAAAGTACTTTTATAATACCTAATGTTTTATGTGCCATATAGGTATGTGGAGAATGTAGTTTGAATATCTTTAAAGATGGTGCTCACCTACACACATATTTATGTGAACTACCTATAATACATACACAGTAATTATCAGGTAACTCTGGTAGAGCACACTTTTTTAATTTTTCCACATCTTTTTCTAATACCATGATGGGAATGGACCCCATTCCTAAATCAAAGTATGATTAAAGTTCATGAAATTAGTATTGTTTCAATCTTTGATGTTAGCCAAAACTGCTCTTCGCAGCACCCACAATGTGCCCAGTAATGACTCCTTCTACAGTTATATAGAGTTATATGTATTAGTAGCATCTCTAAATATGATTGTTGATGGTTCTTTATAAGACCTGTTGCTCCTACTACTATTGAAACTATCTGCATCCTCTGTATGCCATCCTAGATCAAAAAATCAATTACATTCAAATTATTTTTCTGAAGAAATGTTTTGAATTGTTCGGGTAAAACAGGTGTGGTATTAATTTGTCTTGGTTCTTCAGGAAAAATAAAACATCAACTAGCTGGAGAAGCTTAAGAAAATATAAGGAACAATATGTTGTGATTCCTAAGTAGATGTTTTGAGGAACAAATTTGAGCTTATTAATTAATTTGTAGTCAACAGGATTGGTGTAGGATCTTGAAGGTTAATATATTAAAGAGGAAAAATGCTCTTTAATTAATACAGAGCCAGTTGTCCTTTTGTACTGTAAAGTAGAGATAAGTCTAAAGATTAATTTTATATCTTACATGGAACAGATATTCTATAGAAAGAATTAAAAGTAAAGATTTGCAGGCCATATTCTAATCTAGGCTTGAGGACATTGACAGCTGTAGCTTTTCTTGCTTCATAAGAGAGGAAATTGGAAAATGTTTAGCTAGTTTTCAGTTGCATTATTTTTTCAGATTTTTGCTCAATGTAGGGCCTGGATTGTTACTGACTAGTGAAAGATAATTCTTGGATACCTTTGTTCTGTAGGCAGTAGAGTATAATTTTCATAGCCCGCCTTAGACATAGGCCAACCAGCCGGCCCCCTAGGGTGCCGCTCTAGCAAGGGAGCTTTTCCAGTATTTATTTGGTGTAGGTAGACTAGGATGGGGGCACCAGATAGTGTGGTGGGGAGCACCATGGAGCCCTTTTGCATAGGACACCAATTTACCTAAGAGCCGCTCCTGATCATTTTGATCATGAGTAAGTTGTGAAGAAAGAGTTTACATTTTTTAGAAGTTTCAAGCAGCATAAAATTTAATTTTTTTAACATTGATTTCTATTTTATCACCAGAGAGCCAAATACTGAGCTTGAAGACATTTGCTTGTAATGCTTTTTGTACAACAGAATCTTGTTGGTGGGATTATGTCAGTACTATCTACATAGATTAATAAAATGGCATATGGAACATCTGTAAGAAGATCATTAATTAACAGTGAAAACAGAAGGGGCCATAAACATTTGAAATTTTGAAAAGTGAACCTAAGCAGGAATTTTAGGACCAGACATAACTGTGACTGTTCTGTTTAAAATCTATTTTTGAAGTGGGAGTTGACACTGTTTGAGGAACAAACAGATGCAAGTGTTTGTAATGTGACTGTAATTTGCATTGGCAAAGCATTTTTTTTTTGTTTTCTAAGTCTAGATAAATGACTCTCATTAGCAGCTTCTGTCTATACGGGGTGTGTCTTGGTAAATGGCTGTCATTAGCAGTGTCTGTCTATACTGGGTATAATAGTTTGAAGTAGAAAGTGAGTAGCTATGAAAGTATATTTAGCTCAGAATCAGTGCTGCCTGTCAGTGTGTTGTAAGTTTGAATATACGCTGGATTTGTAGATAATGAACTTTTTCACAAACTTTATTTGTGGGCATTAGCTAAACACTGGCCTAAGGTTATATGGTGAAGTACGATGTTTGACATTGGGAAGTGGAACTATTTGAAAATATCACTGGCTTTGGTCCCCATTATTTCTGGCTTTGTCCAGAAATCTTGAACAAAGAAGTTGAGGGGTATGTCTGGCAGCAATATAGTACAGTTACCCCAATGCCAAGAGATACTTGCTTGCCTCCTCTGACAGTAATCATATTTTCTTTTGTCTCCTTCAGGTATGTCAAACAAATACATACACAAACACAACACAAACAAGAATCAGCTTAGCATAGCTATGGACATCAGAAACAGCTTATAGTTGTCCAGTAAGGTCTGCTTTAGTAAGACAAAAATCTAGTCCTACTTACTATAATAGCCAGGTTGTCCTTGATTTATCTCTGCTTCCTGTTGGTAGTAAATGTCAGGACTGCTCTCCTGTGAAAGATTCCCATGGCACCCTTCCTTGCTCTTTCAAGCCAGTAACACACATCTATATTTTACCTGGGCCATCTTCTGATCCCTCCAGCAGGCATTCCCAGTGGACATTTGAAGAGAAATCTTTGTTTCCATGCAGCGCCACTCAGGAGCTCTTCTATATTCATCCATAGTAGAAGCTATAGCCATTTGACAAGCTGTCACTAGGAGTAAAAATAGTTGTGATTTATTTATTATAGTTTGATAACTGGGATAGTCCACTGGGCCTGGAAGACCCCATTTTCAGTGGAGGCCCAGGAAGAAAAGCTCCACAGGATATAGACAATTTTACAATAGTCATACCAAAAGTAAATAAAGTAGTGGAACAGTGAAAAATACAGAGATAATATACAATTTGTTAAAAAAAAGACATAACATTTCTATTCCTAGGTAATGATTTACAAAAGTGAGATTCATGTAGTCTAAGCATATTAAAAGTACAGGCATTTCAATGAAAAAAAAAAAAACATGTAAGTAAAACATTTATGTACAGATAAAAAACAAGCTTTTTTTTTGGAAGTTAGAAATGTTACAAAAACCATGTGACGAGTACAGATGGGCAGCCTGAGAGCATGATGAAGTCGGATGTCAGTGTTCAGTACGGTGACCACAACGAACATGTACAGAATGAGGGATGGAACTTCCATGACCTTCATATGTGGTAACGGTGACTGTACCACTTAGTACACAGTCAAAATCCATGGTAATGTACAGCTGCCCAAAGACTCCATGTGTTATTGTGCCTATATGAGCTGGTTGCTGGATTTTGTAAAGTCATATGGAATTGAGGTGTAATGGGCCTTCCAGGGCATGAGCAGATTATATGATGGTCTTCCAGGCATGTGCATGGGCAGGCGTAAGCTCCACTGCACAATATAGAGCTGACCACAAGCTGCTTTCTAAGTGCAATATATTAGCAGTTGAAAAAAATGACTTCTTTAGCATAATACTGGTGCTGCTGTATTAATAGTATCAAGATAAAAGCCACGTTGAAATACAAGCTGTGCTATAAGTAGTCATACAGCAAACACAGAACTGATTTACATTGAGTTAAAAAGTATAATAGACTCAAATAACTGGCTGCAGCAGCTGAGAGACTGAGGAACATGCTGTCATATGGTGGGACACATAAAGAGTATTTATAATGCATGCAGGGGTGTTAAACAGCAACTAGCATGCACATAGACTGACAGCACTGTGTTGGAATGACAGCATAAAGTCACAGGGACCTGTCTCTCCCTAGCCCACATGTAGAACTTAATAATCAAAGGATCACTGAAGCAGCCATGCTGTGTATCAGTGCAGATGAGAAGGATGTGTTCAGCTGACATACACAGGAAAGGGGCTGGGGTGGGATGTGGGAGGCACACCAGCTACATGTGTTAGGATGTAGAGGTATATAAATGCATCACACTTTGGAATGGCCTGGGGATATAGGCCTGTATATGCACGATAGGCTGACAAAGCCTTCTGGAAGCATGTGTAACAGGATCGCGTAAGAGATGTGAATGTTGTAAGTGTGCATAACAGAACAGCAATAAAAGTTCGCTAGCATAATCTCCCATGGCTGCACAAAACCTGAGAGCCTTGCAAGAGAGATATTGAGCTTGGATCACAGACATGAAACAGCTCTTGTTATGCCTGTCTTGGGACACTAATGTTCAAAGGTTGTCTGTACGTGGGAGCTGGATCTACTTTGAAACATCTACAGTCCATAACATCTAATTTCATAACATTGAGACCAGAACATCTAAAACCCATAACATTAAATTTCATAACATCTAACACTACAAATCACAAAAAAATAACATCCCCTCCAGATATAATGACACCAAACTACCAAATACACTTTTTACTGCATTTCTGCAGGGGGCAAGCCCCTCTGCACCCCCAATGTGGGGGGTTCAGCCCCCCACATCCCCCGTACATTAAATATACCAACTCCAAAATCGCACTACAGTGGGAAAAAGTTAATTTCCTAACCCCACTGTATCAAGCCCCCCTGCAGAAACGTAGTAAAAAGTGTGTTTGGTAGTTTTGTGTCATTATATGTCATTATATGTGGAGTGGATGTTATTTTCATGTGATTTGTACTGTTAGATGTTATGAAATTCATTGTTATGGGTTTTAGATGTTTTGGGTTTTAGATGTTCTGGTCTCAATGTTATGAAATTGGATGTTATGGGTTTTAGATGTTTTGAAGGGGATCCGTGGGCGCTAGACAGGTGGTGACACTGCATGTGCCTAGTTCCATGTAGATATGCCAGTATAACACTACAAATATACAGTGGTGCACCACTGTCATGAACTTGCCATTGGTAAACATCACCATATCTCTGCTGCAGATGTATTAAGGTTGCAACCACCACACCCTATGCCCCATGTAGCATATGTAATATGTACTACTGCAATAGCAAAAGGGGTGTGGGATTGTCACATAGCTTTATTTTTACAAATAGTCTTTTCTGTCTCTGCCTTCACAGATGCCACAAGCCTGGGATCAGCAGGACAGGGCATGCCTAATTTCAGAGCAGCAGCAGCACTATGTCTGATAATGATGATCATCAGCTCATAGCATAATCATGCAACCCAATACAAGTGTCAGGAATGGTTACAGTAGAGGGCACAGCGCCATTCATATCTACTGAACCAATCAGAGAACCAAATGCCAGTCTCAGGAATAGTTACAGTACAGGGCACAGTACCACTCATAACTGCTAACCCAATCAGGCAACCCAATGCCAGTGTAGGAATGGTTACAGTAGAGGGCACAGCACCACTCGTATCTACTAACTCTCCTGAGGTGGCAGTGGATACCACCCATGCTTATGCACTACCTATGGAAGAAAAAACACCCATGCTTATGCACTGCCTATGGAATAACAACCACCCATGCTTGTGCACTGCCTATGGAAGGAAAACCACCCATGCTTATGCACTACCTATGGAATAACAACCACCCATGCTTACGCACTGCCTATGGAAGAACAACCACCCATGCTTACGCACTGCCTATGGAATAACAACCACTCACGCTTACGCACTGCCTATGGAATAACAACCACCCATGCTTATGCACTGTCTATGGAATAATAACCACCCATGCTTACGCACTGCCTATGGAAGGAAAACCACCCATGCTTACGCACTGCCTATGGAATAACAATCACTCACGCTTACGCACTGCCTATGGAATAATAACCACCCATGCTTATGCACTGCCTATGGAATAACAACCACCCATGCTTACGCACTGCCTATGGAAGAAAAAACACCCATGCTTACGCACTGCCTATAGAAGAACAACCACTCACACTTATGCACTGCCTATGGAAGAAAAACCACCCATGCTTACGCACTGCCTGTGGAAAAACAACCACTCACGCTTACACACTGCCTATGGAAGAACAACCAACCATGCTTATGCACTGCCTATGGAAGAACAACCACCCATGCTTACGCACTGCCTATGGAAGAAAAAACACCCATGCTTACGCACTGCCTATAGAAGAACAACCACTCACACTTACGCACTGCCTATGGAAGAACAACCACCGATGCTTATGCACTACCTATGGAAGAAAAAACACCCATGCTTACCCACTACCTATGGAAGAACAACCACCCATGCTTACGCACTGCCTATGGAAGAACAACCATTCATGCTTACGCACTGTCTATGGAAGAACAACCACCCATGCTTACACACTGCCTATGGAAGAACAACCATTCATGCTTACTTACTGCCTATGGAAGACAAGCCACCCATGTTTACGCACTGCCTATGGAAGAACAACCACCCATACTTACGCACTGCCTATGGAAGAAAAGCCACCCATGCTTACGCACTGCCTATGGAAGAACAAACACCCATGCTTACACACTGCCTATGGAAGAACAACCACCCATGCTTACGCACTGCCTATGGAAGACAAGCCACCCATGCTTACGTACTGCCTATGGAAGAACAAACACCCATGCTTACGCACTGCCTATGGAAGAACAACCACCCATGCTTATGCACTACCTATGGAAGAACAACCATTCATGCCAGTCCATCATAGGGCGCACTGTCTTCACTCTTAAACCTAGCATTTTAACTTGGTTTGTCTGCCTGTTCATCAGGACATGACTGTGTACAGATGTGCTGCTCACTGTGGCTCATTGCACAATATTTATACTGTTATGAGTCATTCAACAATTTTGTTTGCTTGCATTTGCATTCAGAGTTGGTCTTTATCATCATCATCATTTGCACAATATTTATACATTTCTGAATCACTCGGACATGTTGTTTACCCTCATTTGCATTCAAAGGTGGTCTCATTTCCATAATGTTGCTTAATTGCATATTATTATCTGGTCATTTGCATATGATGCTGACAGCAGTATTTTCCATAGTAGTGCAATATGTCAGTGTGTGTTTCTGAACTGACCCCGCCCCCACCTTGAACACTGCAGATCATAATATTTTGCATAACTCCGCATGCTAATTGTTTTTGAATCCCCATTATTATTTTATTATTGTGAAGTGCTTAGCTAAAAATGTTATAAAATGTTTGAAACTGAACCTGAATTTGTAATAAAAGTTATTTTTTTTGTATTACACAGACTGAAGTCATTGCAGTAAAAGAAAAGCTGAATACATTGTGCCTGTCACAGCCTGTATGTAGTGTTAGCTACCTAGCTGTTATATTTTTCTCATCTCCCTGTCTAGATACAGAATGAATAAGTGTATTTAACCCCTGTCATAAAGTCATTAGTTATACTTTTGTGTAGGACTGTCTCCTTATCAAATGGTATAGTGGGACAGGTATCTCTCACAAACACTTTCCACATTTGGTGGAGCACTACAATTTTATGGTCCCAAAGAGTATCTGCCCTGCTGCTCCAATTTGATAGCTCAGATTTTCTCTGCTTTGTATAGTTGTAGAGCCAATGTGCGAGAAAGAGGGCAATGCTCTGGAGTTTGTCACATTGTAAATAGGCCATTACAAAACATGACTGAACAGTGCAGCAATGAATTTGAAGTGCCTGGTAATGCAATTCTGCCTGTGCTTTTAGTTAGAGACAAGAACTTCTCTATGGAGTCTTCATTTGTTTTCAAAGAACTCACCTGGGCTACTTCAACAGACATAATGTCTCTCTCTATCTCTCTCTCTGTCTATATATATAAATAGATATAGATATAGACATATTTTTATTTGTCAATGAAAATTTAATGCTCTGTAACTGTTTGCTTTGAAAATTAGAAAGTTCTTGAAGATTCTGCTAAAGGAATCATATCTTGAGGAGTTCCAGCTTGAATTCCTACACAGCTTGGGTGTAGGAGGAGTCAGCATGTCATTCCGGCATTGCAAGTCTACTGCTTAGCTCCATTTGCAGATGTGCTTGACCAATTTTCAGTTGCAGTTGGCGACAAGAGCTGCAAGGGCTTAGTAAAATTCTAAACATTTTAAAGATAAGGCAGAGAAACTGGCCATGTAGCAATCCCTCAGCTGACACATAGGTTACTAGTAATGCCTAGGAAATTGAGATAATGGACATGTCATTATGCTGCCGGCTAGTCACATATGATGACCAAGTTCAGAAAAGCAATCCAGAAATTGGTTGCTATCTTCAAAAAAAAAAAAAAAAAACTTTCTATTTAAAGGGAGAGCAAGTAGAAGCAACTGATGAGTACCAAATGTAAAAGTCAGTAATTTATTTTAAACTATGAAATGCAGTGTATTAAATGTAGAAGAAGGCTTTCAACAGTTTAACAGCACCTATGCTGATGGCAATGTAAATATGCTTTTTTTTAACTTTATTAATTTATTATTTATTTATTTGAAATTTGTTGACCTGGAGTGTCAGACTGAGCAAAAGCCCTTTTTCAGCAGAGGCTGTGGATGAAAAGCTCCCCAATACCATGAACAATTAATAATATACAAACAATAATGAAACAGTACATATAAGTGAATAAAAATACAGTAAATAACACATAGCATGAAAAGTTTATGATATAAACAATAATGATGTAGTATATAGGTGAATAAAAAAATACTGTAACATAGTACGTGCTAGCCTGAAGCAATAATAAGCTTATGCACATGTTACACTATGAGTACAGTATCCATGAAATTTTGAGATAAGCTATGTCACAGAGCAGTTGTTTGAAACAGAGAAACAATCCAGAAAAACTTCAGTTCCAAATCCTGTATGAAGAAAGTTTAGACCTTTGTCTTATCACATACAACCACCTCACTGAACTAATATGTAGGTGTGAATCTCCCAAACCCCAGCTAAATATCAGGTTTATCATTTTAATCTCTTGTTGACAGCCCATCTTCAATCTTTAAACACACAACAGAAGAAATAGCTTTACTTTTGACTGTCAATCCCCAGAGGCATACATATAATTGCATACCATCTACATTGTGCACCTATGAGTCAAAAATTAAAGCTTGTGTGTGTGTGTGTGTGTGTGTGTGTGTGTGTGTGTGTGTGTGTGTGTGTGTGTGTGTGTGTGTGTGTGTGTGCTTGTGCATGTGTCTATTTTTCAAAGGATGGAATTTCAAAGGATGGAGTCAGTGGACATCTATTAAAATCCATTTCAATAACTGCAGATAAGTACTCAGCTGAGGAAATAAAGAAGTGTTGGTGCAACTGATCTTTACACATACAAGCAAGCAAACGCACTCCCACCCACACACCCAGGTGTTAATGTGAACTATTACTGAAACAAATGTTATAACAGCTGATACTCAGTTTATGTGAGTATAAGAACTTGAAGATTTTCTGTTTGCTAACCTTAAAACTGACTGATGCATTTCTTGTTACCAGTAGTTCTTTTCACAGGCTTCCTTACACTGACATCCATTACCATGTAGGTTGTAATACATGACATGCCGTAACTAATGTCCTTTCTAATTGTTTACTGTCAGGCTCCAGTGGCCTAATGAATACGGCATTTACCTCCTAAGCCAGTAATTGTGCATTTGATTCACATCTGTGGTGGTGTAATTTTGGGTTGCGGGGTTGGCATAACGGTTAAAGTGTTTATCTTACAGACACTAGGTGCAGGGTTTGATTCTCAAATGGGATAATTGGGTAGGCTTAAAATGACCTGCAAGACAGTATAGTATTAGACCGTGAACGTGTTCACTTGATGCACTATACAATGTGAAATGTCAGTGGCAAACATAGACAAGAATGCTGGATGGGAATAAGTGAGAAGCAGATTTTAAGCATGTTGTGGTCATCCTTACAATATACATTATAGTGGTAAGGTTTCATATTGACTGCTGTGTGTAATTCATGATTCTGTACAAACAAAAGGTGATTAGGCTACAGCAGGCATGTATACAGGGTAACCAAAATGAAGCATGGCATATTGGCACTGGAGTAATATTAAAAACTTAGAAAGTTTTCAGCGTATACATTTGAAAACTTTGTTTACATTTTTTCCAAAGTACTTTGCACTCATCAGATATACTGCGGTGGTGGTGCTGTGGTAGCATTGTCACCTCACATTAAGACGTTGTCCTGTTCGATTCTCAGCTAGAGCGTCTTCTGTGTGGAGACATGGGTGAATGGGTGTACCTTCGTTGAAGCTTGTGCATCAGGGCCAGCAACTCAGCACATAAAAATCTACTGCCAATCATTAGCGGACTGGAGTTCCGCTGTGGCGACCCCTAACCGAGAAAAAGCTGAAAGACACAGCAACAACAACTTTGTACTCATCAGATTAAACAAATGAACATCAAACTGACTACTAATGAAAAAAAGTACATAAAGAAGTAAAAATCTGATACAAACTAGTTCTTCAACACAGTGCAACAAAAACATCCTCTTACTACTGCACTGCTAAAATAAGAAACTAATTAAAAAGTCACTGATGATTAAAATTAACAGTCCAGTAAAAGATGTTGTAGGAATTAAAAAAAAATCACATTCAAATTATCTTAACCTAATAACAGGCACTAAACAGACATGTCTGAAGTCCCAGTTGTGATCTTAAACAACTGAACTAGCAGGCAGTATAACATTTCAAAGAAAAAACTCAGGAATCCCACAAATAGTCAGTAACTGAAGGAAACAAGTCAGCCATCTACAATCTCTTTGAACAAATCTGGTGGCCACCTCACAGAACACATCTCCCAATGACCATTGTGTACAATTGTTCACTTGTATCAAAACTAGAAATACCAGACAGCATCTTACAAAAAACATGCAGACATGAGGAATGTGTAGAATTAAAAAGGAACATAAGAGAGAAGGCAGCATGATTGGCAGCTGGATAAAGGACATTATTATTCAAAACTGAGAATGTATTGCTTCAGAGAGAGGATGGTAAGGGGTCATGAATGTGCTGTTTGATGCACTGGTACATTTTGAGTCATCACAGAAATTCAGACTTACTTGTAACAGACCACGTTATGGAAGTAATATGATATGGTACATATAATTTTGCTGAGCTACAGTATGCAAAATGCTGACTTTTCCAGAGTTTGAAAAATCACAGTCTTTATAGGGGATCATTCTAAGTGAGCAGTCCTTGTTATTTTCAAGAGTCAACAGCCGTGGCATTGATGATGCAAATAGCAGTGGTACAGAGGGAATGGCCCACTGCACTGGGAGTTTATGAGCTTTCTCCCTCCTAAAAAAATATTTTCTTTTTCCAGGTAAAGCAACTTTTCAGATTACTTCTTTCATTCTGAGGTATGCTCCATCACTTGCATTTCTGGAATAACACATGGTGCTGGGTGATATAAGATAGCTGAACAGGGACTGCCCATATCACTTAGACAATTTGGACAAATTAAAAATCTTCTGTTACCATCATCCTCTGATGCTCAAGGCTTACATGTCCATTTTACTGCATAGCAAGGCCCTTCCAAAAATCTATAATGTAATGCAAAGACATTTGCATTCAGCACTCACTTGGCATGGGAATACCATTGCAAATCTGACTTTTGTACTGCTGTAAAATACTTTATAAAATAGTAATCCTTTTACTTTTGTATACTGAATTGTTAGCATCAAAACGGCTTATACAAAGAAACAAAAATATTTTAACTCATAATATTCTGTTCTTGTGAACACATAAATATGTATTTGTTTTATCAACTATATATTATTATATACAGACACACACACACACACACACACACACACACACACACACACACACACACACACACACACACACACACACACAAATATAGATAGATAGATACACATATGTACAAACACACACACACACACAAAACTTGCAAAGTGATAAAGTACTTGTAAAGTTAACACCTGATTACAAGATTAAATTATGTCCTAAAACTTCTAATATGGATATAAATGGCCAAGTTTTATTATCTTGCCTGAAGTACATTTCTTTGCATACATTAAGTTTTGAAGAAAATCTGACGCTTTTTTTCTTGCAGATGCTTTCAGTGTGACAGCAAATTCACCTCTACCAAAAATAATGATTGGCTGAGTGTTGCCAGCATATGTATGCAATGTATATGTATCGTTTTTTTTTTTTAACTTTAGGAGAGTCTGGTTGAGCCAAAGGCCATTTTACATGAGACCATGGATGAATGTTCAGTCTATATAAAACAGACAAAGAAATATAACAGTTTTCAAAGAATGACACATCACAGCAACCTTATTCTTTTTACTTTAATTCTACTTTAGCAGTTCACTGAAATGCTTATTCTAGAATTAGTACATAGTTAACAAAACCAACAAACTATCCGTCCAAGGTGATTCTGCACCAAGGTAATTGTTATGCGATTCTGAATCACGCTTCTTTTAGAATGAGTACACAATGCAACAGGAATATGAGCAATCTGTCCTACATGACAGCTGGTTACTAACCATCTGTAGCATAAAACTACAGAGATATAAGACCAGAATACACTCTTTTACAGCAGAAGAAGAAGGACTGAGTATTGGCTTAGTTCTTTTGCTATCACAACAACTGCACACCTGCTAGTATGTACAATAATTATCACTGAGGTGAATGTACAGGTCATGAAAGACAGCAATGAGACTGAATGGTTGGTCTTCAAGGGGTAACAGCAGATCACTAAGAATGATTCCTGCCCTCCTAGAGGAACATTTTTCATAAAGATGGAATGAGCTGAGACGCTTGAGTGATATCCCTGCAGCAACATTTTCCCAGAATTATTAAGTAGGCTCATTTGTTTACATTTGAAGAACTAGTTCTAGTTACCTGGGAGCTGAATCTAGATAGAGATAAAAAAAAAAAAAAAAACTGCCAGTCGGTATGCCTGCTGTCAGTGTGGTCAAATTAAGGCTTTTACCTCTTGACATCCTCAATCAGTCACATCATCATTTGCCTGGCATACTTCAGATTGTTTATATGATTATCTTTTCTCCTCACCCCCTATGGAAGCATTCTGTCCGTAATTCCTGTTCAGCTTACAGTACCATCTCTAGCCTCCCATTACAGTTTACATGGTGCAGTCTCTTCTTTTTGTTTACTTATTTATTCTGTTGCATTAATCACTTACCTAATAGAGGTAAGTCCCCAGTTATTTTATCTGATTTGTCCCTCCTATTGATTGCACTCGCTTGTACCATTCTTCTGTTACTACCATTAATAACAACATAGTTTTCTTCAGCGAAATTCAGTTGTTTATTTTTAATGCACTCATTTTGTTAACAAGACAGCCCCCTCAGCCACAGCTACAAAGTACCTCTTTTCAAGGGCAACATGAGAACAATGTTTGGTTAAATGGTTTTTTGAAGAACAGAATAATCAATCCAAACAGTACAGGATGAAGCTCATCATACCTATCAACTGTCCAGATTTTTTGCAGAATGTCTACATTTTTGCCTCATATTTTTGGTCTGCTTCTCATAAAATCTGTGTTTTTTTCTGGCAAATCATTTATAACTGTAGTCAATAAAAACCTGCAGACATTTGAGTTTCAGACTCTGTAACCTTCAGGAAATGCGTGTTAATACAAAACATTTTTATTCTAGCAACTTTCTGAGTTTAAGAGCAATATTTAAATTCTGACACTATTTTTGGGTCTTTGTACCTCAATTATTTTTGGCTTTGCCCAGATTTCTTGTGCTAAGAGGTTGAGTGGTATGAGCTCATTAGCAAGTTGTGGTCGTAATTGCTTGAGTACCAGGACTGTACTGCCAGACAAACAATCTTGGTAGATAGATAAGGCATTGCTGCCTTGATCATAGTCACTGGATTTCAATATCTTCTGTTTTTTTTTGCTTTTTTTTCTCAGTACAGTTGATTACTTCTCATTTTCTCTTATTGTGCTTATCCCTGCTGTTTGAGAATGCATCACTACTCAGTTTAACATTTTCAGGGAGAAAACTTGCCTCACTTAAGGTCTGAGGGGTTTCACTTTCATTTTCTGGTGGTTTTTTTTTTTTTTTTTTTTTTTTGATTATGTTTTTGCCTGGTGTTAAGGTGCTGGATTTGATATGTGATTTATAACATGGGAGACTTGATGTCCACACCAAAGAGCATTGTGGTGCAAGTTTGCAAAAAGGGACTACTAGACTTTTCAGAAAAGTAGATGTTCATATTGTGATGGTCAAGGCTTTGTACTTCTTCAAGAAAGAAGACACATCTCGAGAAATGCATCATGGGGCAAGCATGGCAAATGGATGATCATTCAGTTTTGTGTAAAGCTGATACTTTTTCACTATAAATGTTGTTATTGGCTCAGCTATGACACACACACACACACATATATATATATATATATATATATATATATATATATATATATATTTTTTTTTTAAATTGGGCAGATAGGCTGTGTTTTATATGTATTTCTGCTAAGTTTGATGCACTGAATATAAGTTTTTCTTTTTTCAGGCTCAGTCCTGGTGAAATCCAAAACATTTCACAACCAAAAAATACAGAAATTTAAGCAACGACAGGATATTTCAGACCAATTGCATACAAAAATGAGTATACATACCAGTCAACAATGACAGTGCAATGTACAATGTATACATTTGTTTATAAATTGTGTCAGTCTTCAGTGAATCTTGAGAGAGGAGGAGACCTGGAAAGGAAATATGTTAGGTGATATGTCATCTGTTGAAGCAGGAGCATTTAGTTTGGGTGAAGAAGTGCTTTTTAAGAGATGTATTCTAGGCTGATACAGTGATGTTCACAGAGAGGTGAGTTTTTAATGACTTGGCAACTGCAGTTAAAGCTAGTCTGCAGTGTAGCAATGTTCTTTTTTGAGGCAGAAGTAAAATTGAGAGCCCATATTCAAGTTGAGAAAGAAGAAGTCCTTTGCTAGTGTCTGCTTTGACTGGTAGGCATAGAAAAGGGGAGAGCTTTGTAGCATAGCAGATGGGGGTGTTTATTTTGGCTCTTACTTTGCCTGTGTGGAAACAGAACTTTAGTGACTGGTGAAGGTTATTTATATGAGATGGTTGTTTGTGTAAGTCAAAGACAGTTACAGAGTCAGGTACTTAGCAAATTTTCTGTGGAGTTCCAAAAAGCATAGTTTTGGTCTTGGTGATGTTTTATGGTTTATGAGCCATTGGCAGAGCTCATGTAAGTCTGATTTGAGTTGGCATTGAGTGTTGGTATGAGAGTGACCTGATCAGTAACTGACCATGTCATCAGCATAATGGATAAGTGGGATATGAGGGAGATTACAATGAAATGTATTAATTAATATGAAGGGGTGGCTAAGAATGGATCCTTGTGGTACACCTTGGGTAATAGGGACAGATTCTGAGTGGGAGGTTCCTATTTTAACTCTGAAGTGTCTGTCATTGATAACGTTTTTAAACCATAGAGTGGCATCTGGACTGATACCAGTTTTAGTTAGCTTGTTTTGGAAAAGAGAGTGGTCAGTGAGGTCAAATTTCTTTGTCAGGTCTATAAATATAGCACATGTAAGGAGGCTGTGGTCAGAGTTTTGCAGGATATCATCAGTTAGAGACCTAAGTACTGTCATAGTTCTTCACTCAGGCCAGAGTCTATGCTGTTTGGCAGAGAGCAGGTGATACTGCTGGATATTGAGAGATAGCTGGGTAGGAACTATTTTTTTAGAATTTTGTCCAGAATCGGAAGCATATCTTTTGGGTTGGTTTGCTTTGACAGGGATTTAATTAGAGACATTTTCCAAATCAGTGGCATGATGTTTTGTGTGGGACGCAGATTATATATGTGGGTGAGAGCAAGCTGTAGGTGATGTCTGCAGTGGCATATGAACCAGGGGTCTATGTGGTCAGAGCAAGGTGGATTGTTATTGGAAGTAGTTTCAAGCATAATAGACTTCATTGAGATTTATGCATTTGAAGTGAAAGAGGGTGATGAATGGTTGTGGGATGGGCAATGCATAATCTATGGAGGTGTGAAGTTTATTGGATGGGTGATGGCTGAATTCTTTAGGGAAATCTTCTGAAGAAAGTGTTGTTGTACCACAGGGAATGGGGTTTGCAGACAGGGTATCATGTGAAGTTTTTCTTCCTGTAAGAAGGTAAACTGCTTTCCAAATGTGTTTGAGAGAATATAACAGGGCAGTTTGCTCGCAGATTTATTTTGTGCCGTGTAAGGGACTTCTTGACTTCTTCACTAGGTTACATAAGAGGAGGAGCAGTTATCAATTGTGGGAGTTTGTTTCTAGTTTTTCTTTGCTTCATCCCTTAGAAATAAAAAAGGTTATTGCTGAGTTGTGAAATAAAATGGCAACCTAGTTGTTGTTGTTTGTCTTTCGGCTTTTTCCCGGTAAGGGGTCACCCCAGCAGAACTCCAGTCCGCTAATGATTGGCAGTAGATTTTTAGGAAATCCCGAGGTGCCAGCTCGACGCCCAACCTTCAACGAAGGCACGCCCATTTACGCACACATGTCTTTCGAACGCTACCCAACCATGGGGAGGACATGCAGACTCGACACAGAAGACACTCCCAAGCCAAGCCGAGAATCGAACGGGAGAACCTCTTGCTGTGAGGTAACAATGCTACCACCGTACCACCGCGGCATAAGATGGCAACCTAGTAAGGGAGCTTTATCACTGACCAGGGCAAGTGAGCAATATGGTAGGGCATATGTACTAGACTGACATGAAAATAAAGGTATACTATATATGAAGGCATCATTGTGTAGGTGCTTAAAAACTGGAGATAAAGTGGTGAGAACATAGAGGACAAAAAAAAAATTCTTGAATCACCTCCAGGACCTGACTATGGAGATGTGAACTTTGTGAGCAGAGCTGGTAGATGTTTGGAAGGAGGCTGTGGTGTCCCAAGAGCCTACAGTGGTGGTCAGTGTGGAAAAGATGAGGTCTTTGAGCAAATCATGCATGAGCTGGAAGGAAAGATGAATAAGTTGCAGACAACTAAAACACTAATTGCAAAAACTGAGGATTTGGTAAGCAGAAGAAAAAGAAGGCAAATATCCAAGTTAAAGTGTTGCCATTATGAGTAAATGGCCAGAGAAACATGGCAAAAAATAATTTTAGTTGGACAGTCATATATTTGGTACATAAAGTTGGAAGGCCTCCACCACAGCCAGACTACAACATATGGTTGTAAAATTCCACAATTTTAAGTGCAGGAAGTGGCTAGTTTAGCAAAGGTGAGAAAAGAAACAATTGCAGGTGGAAAAGGATACAAGTTCAGTTTTTAGAAGGCTTTGATCCCCTTGTTTATGTACAGAAGAAGCAATTGGTGTGAGCATTGTGGAATTTAAGAAATGAGGTGGCATCTTTCGGAATAGAGTACCAGGTGATACTTTGGGTAATATTATAATGGAGGAAAGCCGGAAGACAAATTAAACTGCTACAAACATAAAAAACAATGATGCTAATTGTTAAAAAAGGATAAAAGGATGGATACTGGTCAGTTCAACTGAATGATCTGCATTAATTAAAACAAAGATGTAATTGGTATAACGTGAAAACTTAATTTATCCATGCATTAATGAATGTTGTGAACTTTTTAACTAACTTTTCTTTTATACTACTATTATAGTTATTAATAATAGGTTGGAAAGATGGCTGATGGGGATTATTATAGATGAGCAAGTAGATCTGATGTAATACACTAGAGTAAGTCTTT
Organism: Protopterus annectens; assembly: GCF_019279795.1. NCBI lineage: Eukaryota > Metazoa > Chordata > Ceratodontiformes > Protopteridae > Protopterus > Protopterus annectens. The sequence continues at coordinate 1,141,677,469 of NC_056732.1, read as the reverse complement.
TGGAATCTGGCTCCTATTGTAAGCCTTCTTTATAGTTAGGCCTAAAACTGGAGTAAGGCAATTACCCTGAGAGCAAGCCTTTGGGAATCTTGCACATTATTTGTGATATGTGGAATCAATAAAGGAATGTAAGCATCAGACGTTGAAGTACAAATTCCATGCCCCTGTGAAGGTGCTTTGGAATGTTACGGTATAGATATTCAATTGCTCAGATGAAGCAAGTGGGGAAAAAAGGGTCTATGTTAAATCAGTGAATACTTAAAATAGTGAACGCTGATTTATCGACCCTTTAAAAACAAAAGCTAACAATCTCGAAGACACGGAACAACGATTTTTTTTCCCAGGGAAAAAAAATCAATGTTCCACAAAAAAAAAAAAAAAAAAAGTGCAAAACACAAAACAAAGTGGGGGGATTCACCTCCCCAAATCACACCACTGTGGAGGAAATGGCAAAGTCCCGAAAACGGCCCAGTGATTTTTTTCCCTGGGAAAAAAATTGCTGTTCCGTGTCTTCGAGATTGTCAGCTTTCGGTATTAAAGGGTCAGTAAATCAGTGTTCACTATTTTAAGCATTTGCTGATTTAATATAGACCCGGAAAAAAATATGCAACTAAAATTGGACCAGCTACAGGTAGAATGAAAAGGCAACTGACAGATATTTTTGCTAGCAAAGAAACAGAAGACAAATTGGTAGAGAGATCTTAGATGAATATGTAGAGATATGTACTTTTTGCAAACAGTTCTCCGAACAATTATTGAAAGGTTTACACAGCATACAAATGTGAATGGCCAAATATTGCCCTGTGTATTGGTTATGTGACTGTTGTCATAGTTTACTGATGGAAATCATTAAAAACATGAAGGACTTTACATAAGTATGCAACCTATATGTTTCCTGGACCTATGTAATTTCAAGACAAGTGCAAGTAACATAAATGTGATGCATTATATAATACTTCATACGAATGCTTATACCTATTCTAAGATAGTACAGTATAATTCAGGACAGTTCGGTTGTTTACCTTAAGCGAATATACATTTTGAGTTCATTTAGAACATGGTAAAGTACTCAATCATCTTGGAAGAATAAAACAATATGTGTTGAATTTCACTTTTTCTATATTTTTCTTTTTTAAGCTAGAAAATGCAATAAATGGACACCTGATTTCAGTAGGTTTTTAATGTAGTAATATGTTTTGCTATTTAGGGGATGCTAAATATTGTAAAATGTCAATTCCTTTGCAGTGACCATTTATCACGAAAATGACTAAGCTAACTTGGTATTAAAGATAAAATATGGTACAAACTCTGCAGATAGGTAATTCTTAATGACAGGAAGGATATTATTTGGTTATGTAATATTTAAATATGTTATACTAATTAAGAGTTTAAGTGAGTAGAATATATCTACATATCTCTGCCTATCTACATATATATTTACACACACACACACATATAGATACATTAGGTTTTGCAAGAACATGCACCCACTAATGCTAAGAGGTGCTAAGAAAGAAATGTGTAATAAATAAATGTTGAAAATGTTAAAAATTAAAAGGTAATATAACACAGTGTGATGTTTAACTGTACCGAAATGTAAGAATAGAGGAAAATGTTAAAACACAAGAAAAGTGAAGGTAAGTATATAGAATAATGAATTATTTGAAAATGTTCTGCCACGTACCATAAGTGTTAAATGCTCTATGAGTTGAAATAAATGCTATATATATATATATATATATATATATATATATATATATATATATATATAGTATAAAGTAAATTTCCTGTATTGTGACAAAATGTAAGCCATGAATGCTGGATAAACAGGTAAAAGCTATAAAATGTGTAGGGCATGCCCACTGCTGAGTTTACATATTGCTGTTAATTACTTTTTTGGAATATTTTGTGCAATATAAACATTTTACTAGAACAACAGAGTACATGACTGGATGGGTTTCTTCTGTTATTTTATTCTGTTAATAAAGGGCACACAGTTTGACTGATTGAGCATGCCAGAGCATTTTGACATCAGTTAGACAGAGAAAGGAAAAGATGTGTTACTATGAAATGAGTCATCTAAACTACCATGGAACGAGTATACAGGTCATCTAAACTGGGCTTTATTGAGTTAAAAAAGTAATGTTTGATATATATTTAAGAATAATGTATAATTAAAGAAATCATAGCATCTCTCCTAATAATTTAGATTATACTGATAGGTGGATAAGCTGACATTTTCTTTTAAGAAGGGGCATGGGAGTGTGGCTTAATGGCTAAGGTGTTTGCCTTACAAACACAAGGTGCAGGGTTTGAATCTCACAAGGGATAATTGACTAGGCTTAAAATGGCTTGCAAGGGCAATTAGCTTAGTACCAAAGTATGAACTATGAACCTATGAACTGGTAAAATATATAAAATGAAGCTGAAATACACTGCTAAATTATATGTATAAAACAAATGTTATACGTTAACTAATGCACTGGCCTCAGAGTGCAGCTGTAAATGGATAAAAAAAGAAAATGTACTACATTCAGACTCTGGTTTGTGAAATAGTGGATAAAGAGGGTAAATAACCAGAGAAAGATTGTGCATAAAGAGAAAGAGCAGCTGGAGAAGGCATTTGTGGCGTTATCAGCATTATGTTTTCATGGACATTGTAGTGAGATGCCTGTTTTCCAATTGAGACCCTTTTGTGAGAGGACTACAATGCAACTTGCTGAACACAGAGGAACACAAAATTTGCAGTAAGTAAAGGAGACTATAGCAAAATGTATGAAATGTGTGTATTGTAGCAAATGAGCTGGGAATATAGGACTAATTAAAATATATTAAGAAGTGGGGTAACAGCAAAAGGATCTTCCTCATTAAATGATATACCCTGCTTTCAATCCAGATGAGAAAAACCCTGAACTTAGAATAACTAAATTATCTATGATTGTTTTTTTTTTTTATTAAACAAGAAACATCTTTATAAAATTATCACTTATGACATAGGCAATCATGCATTTATATAAATGAAAACAAACCATATTGACAGAATTTTAGATGCAAATATTAAACATCACTCCTATATAATCTATCCAGTAAATGTCAATCAAACATTACATAACACTTTCAAATCCTGCCTTCTTTTAAACCTCATGCTGCCAACTCATTATACACCAAGAAAAGATGTTCCCCAATTACCTCTTTCTTCCCCATAACACCTCCAACATTTGCTATTTGCGGAAAAATTCTCTCGAGTCTACCTGGGTATAAAAATACCTACATAAACACTTCCTAGCAAATATCTTAAATCTTCTAGACTTTGTTGCATATTTGGGAAACATACTTATATTATTCCATTGTTTCTTTGAGAATTACTTATCCAATCTGTCTTCCCAATCCTTTCTAACCTCCTCTGATTGATCCTTAGAGTTATCATGCAATATTTTGTATGCTCTACTAATTATTTCATTTTTTACCAGCAGCATCTGTTCAGCTGCTGTTCTAGATACTACTAAAAATGCTACTAATGATGGTCTTTTGCTTACAATCCCCTGTTTCTGTTTCAGTCCTTGATAGGAAAGGCATTTTCTAGCTTGCAATCAACATAAATTCTTGACCTCTTCATTTTGTATTACCTTTCCCTCTCTAATTATTTGCTGCCAGTACATTGGTTCTTTTGCCAGTTTTCTCCAATATATTCCAACCTCTTCTTGCCTATTATCTGTATAGTCAAAATTGTTGACAATCTCCTTTATCTATTCCTATTTTGGTGTGTTTCTTAAAATACTTTCTGCTACTTTCTGAATATAATATTCACTATGGTTATTGTTATTCTCCTTAAGGATCTGCATCCAAAATACCAGTCTCTCCTTGTTTCTTGAGCTTCTACCCTGTTTCATCATTACCATCATCCCTTTCCACTTTGACTTACAGGTTTCTGCTTGTGCTGTATATGGGAGCCTTAACTTTGCACCTCTGAAATACTCCTTCAAATCGGGTAATCCCAGATTGCCTTGTTCTTTTGGAAGAATCAGCTTATCCCACTTGACTCTTGCCATCTTCTCCTCTCAGATAAAATCCTTCAGCTTTTCATTAATTGCTATCCAAAACTTCTCCGCTGGATGATAAAAATATGCCTGACCAGCGCATAAAACTAAAGGGACTAAAAACATTTTTACTGCTTGTATCTTGCTATCCATAGCCATAAAACAGAGCTTACAGTTTCTCAGTTTTTGTATTTTTGTTTAGTCTCTTCCTACATATTTTTAGCACATCCTTAGCTGCCACACCAGAATCCTTTTTGATCCATACTCCCAACTAACTCATTTTATCAAGTCCCCATAAATATGGTTATTGCTAAACCATTTTATGTGTGGGTACATAATATACAGCTATTGACTTTGATTTAGCTTCATCAGTTTTCTATCCTGAAAAGATATGAAACTTTCTCAAAATGTTCCACAACACTGAAATGTCCTTTTCTGGTTTTATCAGGCATACAATAATATCAACTGCAAACAGACCCAGCTTTTCTTGACTATCATACCAATTATATCCTTGAATTTCTGAGTCCCTTATTTTCTTTACCAATTGTTTTAAATATAATGCAAATAGCAAAGGGGAAAGAGGACACCCCTGACTGGTTCCTCTGCTCAAAAAGAAATTATTAGAGAGGAACCCGTCCACTTTAATTTTTGCCTATGATCCCTCAAATATCCTCCTAATCAACCTTATAATTTTAGCAAGGAATGCAAATGCTTCCATTGCCCTTCTTTATAAACTCCCAGCTTACTCTCCAAAAAAAGTAATAATGCTCAGGGAAATATAGATTTATGCAACTGTAGTGAAGAATAATAAATAGTACCAGAGAGATGAGATAAATGATGTTATAATTAACATTTATGGAAATGCAGGTAATATTAAATACTATGGTGTCTCAATATGAACATGTAAATAAATGCAAATGTGTTTGTTCTAATGAGAACAATAGAGAAGTTTTGTTTCAAAAAGAGATTTTTCCTTTACATTTAGATAATATATGTACACACCTCATTTTGCAGTTTTTAACTTTTGGAATTTTATAGGCTGATTAATAACTTGTTGACAGAAAGTTGGCACTGCACTGAACTATAAAGTGTACAGAGAAGGCAACCTTATCATGGGGCAAAACAAAAGAGAAACTGCTTTTATCACATAATAACTCTCCATAAATTTCTGGACCATACTTTTGAACTACCCAGATTTTCACAGAATGTCCAAATTTTTGCCTCATAGTTTCTTCCGGCAAATCATTTGCAAATCACAGAGGAATAAAGTCAGAAAATAATGACAGAAATTTGAGTTTTAGATTTCGTATCCTTTATAAAATTCATGCTAATCTAAAACTTGTTCTATCAACTTTCTAAGTTTGTAAGAACAATATTTAAAAAATGTCCCTATTTTTGGGCCTTTGTCCACCCCATTCATTATGGCTTTGCCTAGATTTTTTGCTCTAAGAGGTCGAGAGTTATGTTCTGGACCATATTTAATATATACTTCAAAATAGGTTTATTATTCTTCATATTTTATTCTATTTGCTTGTTAGCACATGCACGCAAAACATTCCTCTAGTGGAGTTTCTTTGTGGACAGTATGGAAAGTAATCAATATTTCAAGTAGATCTTCCATCAGAGAACAGCATAACTAAAACTAAGAGCTATATGAAATATGTAATAGCAAAACAGAATTGTAGCAGAAACTGCAACAAATCTTTCAGCACTGATAAAGTTAATTAATATACATATAATTCCAATTCATTGTCATTCTGTTTAATGTAGAGGTGTGTTTTAATTATATAATTAAAGGAAAGGCTGTTGTCATTTTGTTTTTTGGAGAATGCATTTTTTTTATATTCAGTATTACTATTTGAAATGATACTTTTTCAAACTGATACCACGTAAAGTGAAATTAATCATTCCACTGTAAAGTGGAACAAAAATATTCCCTCTGACATTGTAAGCTCTTCTTTTCTGTTCACCAGTTCAGTGTCCAGCCTTGCTTCCAGCAGGCATTTAATAATGCTGTATATTGTTATGCCATTATGATTACCTGTAGAGCTAAATGTGAGATCTCCACTATCAGATAATAGTTTTCTTAATTATTTGAATTGGCTTGCCTCACATTGTACATCAATATGTACTAGGCAAAAAAGTGGTATTGGTGTGCATTGAGCTGAAGGGTATTATGGTATAGCAAAATATTTATGATTATGTTTGCTGTTTCAAATAGTTATCGGCATTATGGTATTAGAAAACAACAGTATTATTTCAATATAGCATGCTTTAGTATGCACTGCAGAGTGCAGTGGTTTAGTTTGTTTGCACTAGGCAAACTGGTGTCATGGAATAGAATAATATAAATTATAACATGTTGTGTAAAGCAGTGCCGTTGTCAGTCAGTGTAATACTAAACAATACTGACAGACCTGTAATAAGAATATTATATTGCCCCATCCTCTCTTCATTTATTTATACTGCAGAATCAAGGGTGATATGCAAAACAGTACTGCTGTTATCTGCTTTGGGCAAATGAGGATAATGTAAGACTGGTGCATTTGTTGCAATATGTGACGCACAAAATATTGGTTCATAGGTTCATAGGAGATTACTAGGCTAATGGCCCTAGTGGCCTTACAAGCCATCCATATTTAACCTAAGTTTCCCAATTTTCAATAGCTATGTGAACGAACTTCACAGAACCTAAGCTGTGGTATCTAATATCAACTGCCTCTGTCCATGAGGGCCATGGGCTCTACCCCAGGAGTAAACTTACAATTACCCATCCACTGATCTAGGTTACACTTTAGGATAGTTAGGGAAGGTCTTTATTTCACGTGAATGGGAAGCTTGTTCCAGAGAAGGGGTAGTCTCTGAAAGATGTAGCTATCTCTCCAACATGGTTAATTTATGTCAGAGGCTAGATTGAGATCCCTGGAATGAATGACCCTCTTACAGTTTCATTTACAAATGTGTAACATTTCCATCAAGGCTAGATCAGCAACTGTCCTGTCGGCCAGACACAGATCACCCCTTAGTAGTCTGTAGGAGACAGAATACACTGATAGGACTTTCAATCATTTCATGTAGGACTTATTTGTTATACTCTATATCGTCCTAATGAGAAAATTCAGGACTCACTCCAGCTGTTGGAGACATTTGGTGAGGTCCATGCAAAAGGGTGCATTGTACTCAATTATTGGTTTGATGAGGGCTGAGTACCAATGCCATGCCCTTACTTATGAGTTGTGCCACATAGAAGGATGTTCTCACTGCTGTGGACACATGGTGAATTTCAGATTAGTACTAACTTGAGTACCCAGGTCATGTACCACTGGGTCTACTCTTAGGGGAGTGCTATTTATATTGTAAATTGCTGGGGTATTTGCTTTCCCAAAGGGAATAATTATGCATTTTTTTTGCATTTAGTTTCAGCCAATGGCTCTTGCAGTAATCATTTATATGTATTAATCCTGTCTGCAGTATATCAGTATCATTCAGGGATTCAGTGATTACCCTTAATTTTCAGTCATGCATGAACATGGTCAGACAAAGGCTATCTACTTTTGCCTTGATTTTAGAGAAATAAATACTGTTCAAGAAAGGGCCTATTACAGAACTCTGTGGTATGCCACTGGTGGTTGGCCTCTTGCTAGAGGTGAACTCATCCAGTTTGACAGTATGTGTCCTGTCAGTGAGCCAGTTGGCTACCAACTTGGTTACATTGGGTTTTATGCCCAGTTGAGAGAGTTTCTGTATAACACCTGAGTGGGGAATTGTTTTAAATGCCTTGGTCAGGTCAAGGTAGGTGGTATGCATAGTCTTTCCCTTGTCCATAACCTTGATGACCTTCTTAAAGAAGTCAAACAGATTTAACAGACATGATCTACCCTTAATGAATCCAAGCTGGTTTGGGTCCATATTCTGGAGATTATCTATGTCCTTGCTGATAAGATCCATGACGATTCTTTCCATGGCCTTACAGATGCGGCTAATCAGGCTTATGGGTACATAATTCCCTGGGTTGGTTGATGGTCCCCTCCTTGTACAAAGGGATGACTGTTGCTGTCCACCATTCTGCCAGATCATAGCCTGTCTGGAGGCAGTGGTTAAATAAGGATCCATGTGGGTCTGCTACATTATATTTAAAGTTATGTAAAAGGCAACCTGGGGTGTTGTCTGGGCCCATTGCTACCATGTGTTTAGCCTTAGAGAGAGAGCAGAGATTACCTGCTCTTTTGAGATAATAGGCTGAGGAATAGTGGCAGGTATACTTTGGGGGACGACTGGTGAGGATGGAGGGTGAAGTTCAGTCCAGGTTGACTATTTCTTCTGGTTGAGTATGGGTGGTGCCATCCACAACCAGCTCTGTGCAAAGCTGGGTATTCCCCTTAAAATTTGGACATAGTTCAAAAATGCTTTGTGATTTTCCTTTGCTAGGGAGGCTATATTTGCTTCAAAATTTGCTTTTGAGGACTTCACCAGATCTCTGATTTGTTTGTTTAGACTAATGAAGGATTTCTTCTTCTGCTGAGTCTGTTCCCACTTATTTTGGGCTATTAGTTTATTTCTTTTATTGTATAGCCTGTTTATAGCAGGGGTCCAGCAGGATGTCTTGTTTTTCTGGCAAGACCTGGGTTTAATCTGGTCCAGTACTGCCAATTCTATACAACTGCTTAAGTAGCTTTACAAAGTATCGGTGTACACCTCTGCTAGGATTATGTGTTTTCTGGGTTTGGGGGAACTCTGAAATTCATTTTTCCATTGCTTAAAGTCAGTGGTAATTTGTCTTGGGGAAATTATTTAGTGTTTTTGAGCTTGATGGGATATTTGGCCTTATATTTATTTCAAAGGAGACCATTTTGTGGTCTGATCTTAACAAAGGGGTCATTATACATGGGGATTGCAATGATCCAGTGACATATCCAGGATATTTGAATCCCTAGTGGGTGAGCTGACCAGCTGTTCTAGAGAATTTGCATTGACAAAGTCCAAGAACCTCTGAGCTTGCCTGTTAGTGGTTATGCATGTTCCCCAATCAGTGGTAGGATAGTTAAAATCATCTGTGATTAGGGTATTGGTCTGCATGGTGAGTGAAACCTAAGTCCGGGTATGTAGCATGTTTTTCCTGGTTCATGATGGGGTCCTACAGCTAGCAATGATGTGGTAGGGGATTTTGACTATGGCTAGTTGGCCATAGAGTAGCTCAAGAGAGTCATATTGTTCAATCAGTCTTGAGGTGCACTTTTCCTTTATGAAGAAGGACACACCTCTTCCTTTTGTTCTTTCTTGCTTAGTTGTTGGTCTGAACATATGGAAGGTGTTGTAGCCTTGCATGGCTGAGGTGTTTTCCTCATCTTTGAACCAGGTCTCAGTGACTGCACAGATGTCAGCATTTTCTAAATTGAGGAGTGCTTCAATGTGGTGTTTAGACTCCTAGCATTGTACCTTGAGCTTATCAATAGGAAATTTTATGCTGCAAGGTTGACAACTTTGACTCTGCCTTAAAAAAGGCACTATAGGGGTGGCTAAAGCCTTTGCCAGTATCCAGAAGCCTAGATGAGATGGGTGCAGACCATCTCTAGTAAAACAGCATGGCCAATCGATCATGTCCTCTCAGGATGATAAATATTGGAGCCCTTTGAACTGACACCAAAAGATAAGACAATTGTTAAAGTCAATCACTTTTTGTTTGTATTGTGGTACCATTCTTGGTGAAGGTAGAATGCTGCTCAAGGCTGGGCTCATACCTGCATTTGACACACAATCTGAAAGCTCAATTATGTCTATCTTCCATATAGGTCCAGGAAGTATATCTCAGGTCATTCACACCCACATGGACTATGACAGAGTCATACTTGTACTTGTGTGGCTGAGTGACTTGAGTGCTTGTGTGATCTGACTGATCCTGCCACCTGACAGGCAGCTAACTGTAACCTCCTTATCTAGCCTGGAGAGAGGGACATCCGTGTGCCTCACTATGGCGTTTCCTATGACCAGTATGTTAGATTTTGTGTTGTTTTGCTTTATGGGCTTGTTTGTTGATAACACTGCTGTGTGTATTATTATATCTTATTTGCTTTGTTGTGTGTATATGTGTGTATATGTGGTTTCTGAAGGTTGCATTTGGGAGGCCTCTGAGTTTTTGGTAAGTTACTATTGAGTACCTCTGAATATGTGAGTTTGTGTTAAATGCTTATTTAGTGTGGTTAGTGATGTGTGTGTGTGTGTGTGTGTGTGTGTGTGTGTGTGTGTGTGTGTGTGTGTGTGTGTGTGTGTGTGCCAACAACCTGTTTGGTATTTGATTTGCCTGTATGTGAGAGTCTTGCCTCAATTTTCATAGTATAACTACATTTCTCACACATAGTATTTGCTTGTTTCAGGATTAAATGGTTGTCAGCACACATGCAACCCTTACTAATTGCCTCTGGATGCCCATGTCCATCAGACTGGCTACAGAGATGGCAGGAAACTGCCCATCTATGATATCATGTTCTTATTGTGGGTTTTATCAGAGAAAGGAATGGGTTAATTAGACTGGACTGTGCTGGCAGCACAGAGACTATGAGTGGTAACTATACTTCAAGTAGTCTAAGGTTAACCAACAGAGTGATGCTGCTCAGTGCACAGCTGCTATAGCAGCAGGGGTCTGGGTATGGTTCCAGTGGTAGCTATTCCAGGGAAATTTTATTTTCAAGATGATTGTATCTATACAGTGCACTGCAGCTGTATGGAGAACAGCTTTGAGCAAATGTAAGGTATATATGTATATATAGGAAAAAAGGAACAAGTTTTAAGCTAACTGGAAATCAGGGAGGCAGACAAGCCTTCCACCAGCAATCCCCAACTTAGATCAGGTTTAGATTAGCACACTTCTGCCACAAGAGTGCAGAAAAAACCTTCTTAATGCAATATGGCTGGTTTGGAGCCCAAGTATAAGAAGACCACACAATTTAGATCCAACAGCCCAGACTATTTGATACAATGTAATAAGTAATTAAAGCAGCAGTACAACAGTACCGTTATTTTTTATTATTATTTAAAGTGCAGCAAATACAACAAATATCACAGAAACTAATCAAATGAAATTACAATTATCAATAGAAGTGCAAAATAATACTTATTTTTGTCATTGTGATATTAAAACACAATAAGAAAATTATATTTTCACATACTTTCTGCATTTGTCTTTACTGTGCACACACATGAATTGAACACAATACAGCTAATATTAGTATCTACTGAGAAAATGGACATGATGGAGCAACATTATAGTATGAGTTACAATGTGTAGCACAAAGCCGAGCTTTTGTCTGTATACTGTTACAACAAATTGTTAGCCCTCTGATTGATAAAATGCATTCCCCCTTTTTCATTCAAGTTTTACAGCACAAATATGAAATGCTTTCCATGTGTATTGCAGAGATAGAAATCATGCAATGATCACACATTACTTTAAGAAATATTTTGAAATGATTAAAAAAGTGCTTTATTACTGAAAGAAAATCAAACAACTGGAAATATTAAATAAATGCATCACCATACCTAATATGAGTACATTGTTATGTGTATTATGTTACTTTGTGGTAATGCTGTACTGATATAAATAAAATAACAAACATTGCAATGAATATAAATGGTATACTGCTATAGCATTTGCATACAAAAAGCAATTCAAATAAAAAATAGACATACTATAAATCCAAGGGTCTTCTTAAAAGTATTTTACTATTTATAATTAAATACAACAGCAAACAGTGCTATGTGTTGTAGCACTGTAAAACAAACTTGATTTGCATAAACACAGTTTCACTGGCAATTGACCTTTTGTGGATTCTTTTTTTTTTTTTTTTTTAATCCATTGTGATATAAGGGTTTCTTGCTAAGCACAGGAAAACATCCCCCTACACTGCAGCTAATTACCAGCTGGCTGATGACTTGAACGCTTTTCTGGTTTGATAAGCCTGAGTTTACAAATGACGTTATTACCCTCTCTGTCAGTGTTCAGACTTATATGACTCTCTCTTCCACACATTCTCACATCTAGCCTGCATTAATCATCTCTGAGTACGATGTGCATTGTTTTTTTAAAAGACAGCAAATTAAGAAGGCAGCTTATCCAGATGGGGTTTCACCCTCCTGTTTAAAAACCTGTGCTGATCAACTGGCTCCTGTTTTTACTCAGATTTTTAATACGTTATTAGAGCTGTGTGAAGTTCCCTTATGTTTCAAACAAGCCACAATCATTCCACTGCCTAAAAAATCCATTATAATTGGACTGAATGATTACAGATCTGTTGTTTTGACATCTGTGGTCATAAAGACTTTTGAGAGGCTGGTATTAGCTCACTTGAAGGATATTACAGCTCCCTCATTGGACCCTCTTCAGTTTGCTTATCAAGAGAACCAGTCAGTGGATGATGCATTAATATGGGCCTGCACTATATCTTGCAACATCTTGACAACCTAAGGACATATGCAAAGATTCTGTTTGTGGACTTCAGCTCTACACTTAATACAATAATTCTGGAGCTTCTTCACCTGAAACTGTCCCAGCTTTCATTCCTGTTTTTACCTGTCAATGAATCAACAATTTTCTAACAATAGGAAACAGCAGGTGAAACTGGGGAAATTTACATCTAGCTATCGCACGATCAATACAGGTGCCCCCCAGGGATATGTGCTCTCCCCACTGCTATTCTCCCTCTACACTAATGACTGCATCTCTAAGGACCCCTCTGTCAAACTTATTAGATATGCAGATGACACAAGTATAATCATGCTCATTAGGAATGGTGATGAGTCTGCATACAGATGGGAGGTTGAGCAGTTGACCCTTTGTGCAGTCAGAATAATCTGGAACTGAACACTCTTAAAACTGTGGAGATGACAGTGCACTTTAGGAGTGGTACTACAATATTATCCCCCTTCTTTATATTTAATACTGCTGTGTCAGGTGTGGAATCCTTGAAGTTTTTGGAATCTATAATCTCTCAGGACTTGAAATGGGAGACCAAACATACAACAGCAAATGTACTTCTTGTGACAGCTGAGGAAGTTCAACTTCCCAAAGGAACTGTTGATTCAGTTCTATACAGCAGTCACTGAGTCTGTTCTCAGCTGAGCCATAACAATGTAGTTTGGATCTCTGTCTAACAATGACAAAAATAGGTTACATTGAATAGTCAAGTCTGCTGAAAATATCACTGGTGCTAGTTTTCCCATCTTACAAGTCATGTACTATTCCAGAGTCATGAAAAGGGCAGGGAAAATCAGCACCGATCCTTCACATCCAGACCATCATCTTTTTGAACTATCACCATCAGCCAGGTGTTATAGATTAATACACACCAAAACAATCAGATATAAGAACCGTTTTTTTTCCACAGGCCATCACATTCATAAATAGTAAACTCAGCTTATAAGTCTGGGATATTCTTTCTCCCAAGCATATGAAGATTCTGCAGTATTGTTTACATATTGTTAATACTTGTTTCTTTCAGAGTTTATTTCAGTATTTCTTGCACTGAGTTGCACTTTGCACCTTATATATATATATATATATATATATATATATATATATATATATATATATATATATATATACTTTTTGCCTTGTTCTTAATAGTTGCATTTATGTCATTTGTCTTGTTCTTAATAGCTGTATGTAGGTCATTTTTGTAATTCATACTTTGAGAGTCACTGAAGCTGGAGTCAAATTCCTTGTATGCTTGCATACATGGCCAATAAATCTGATTCTGATTCTGATCTAGCTATACCAGTTTGGTGACTTCTTGGTTTTCACATTACCTGGACATTGAACACTGTTGTCTCAGTTGTCTAAGAGGATAGCTATTATCTGTGTTGTGTATGTATAATTGAATACAGATTTCCTAAAAATTAGAGTTGTTTTAACCTATATTTCTTTCTTATGTATCTATCAGTCTATCCATCTATATACATCTGTCATTTATCTATATATCTCTACGTCGATATATCAGTACAGGTATATCTATACCATCTATATCCATTATACAGGTGAGATATGACAGGAGAAAACAATAAATAAATAAAAATAAAAAAGCAGCTGGGGAAAGGAGATGCGTGACCAGCAGGAAGACATGAAAATAGAATTGTCTGGCATCAAACATCTCTGACTCACAAGGGTTTTATGTTGAGTCAGGTATTAATAATGAGCAACATATTGACAGAATATTTCCTCTTATTTTTTCAAAGAGGAAGTGAATTTGTTCTAGAGCTATTTTACTTGTTTTAGCTAGGGATGAAGGTAATTCAATTAATATTTAACCATCATATTAGAGACACAGTTTCACAAACAATTACACATAGACACGTAACTTTCATGACAGAATAATGGCCTTACAAAAGTATTGTGGGTAAAAATCGTCTGTTTTGTAAACTACAAATTTAATGAAATGAATACAAATATTTAACTTTATTTCATAGTAAAACAGTAAGGAATATATTTTAATGTTTGGCATATGCTACTTAACAACTGCTAAGCATAAATATGAATATAGTGAACTGCAAAGATACCATAAACTGAAAGCTAGTAAAAACACAAAACCAGGAGCAAAAAATATATATATAAATAATCAAAACACTTGCAATTTATTGATTTGATTTAGTGCTTACCTTTGTTCCAGCCAGAAAAAAATAGGGTTGAAAATATTTTAATTGACCTAAAATTATTTACTTGTAAGTTAAATCTGAATTTTTATTTTACACAGAAGGATTGTAAAGGTTTTTCCAACCTTCTCTGTATAAACACCTAGCATTTCTATACTCCAATGCATCCTATGATTTCTTTGTTTGAAAATAATTCTGTGAATACGACAATAGACATATTATTAACAATAACACAAGACATATGTACAATTTACAATCTGAAAAATTTATGTTATTGAAATAAATTAACAATCATCAAGTCAGACTTATGAAGCCAAGTAAAGGTAGGGTACTAATGATAATGAATACCAATGATTATATTAATGCAATGTTTGAGATGTTGTACAGTGAAACCTATGAAGAGGTATCTACTAATCAAATAAATAGTGCCTATCAAAGGCTTGATTCTTTGTTAAATGATTTATTATTACATGGCTTCATAACTAAAAATGATAAAGCCTTCATATAGTTTTAGGATGAAAGCACTCAAGGCGGTTTATTTAATTTAATAGATTATGTTTCACCTTTACATGCTTGGTATATTGAATTCCTTTGAGAGACTTTGTTATGGATACAATTTTTGGTTAATACGAGATTTTAATTCAATCTTCATTTAAAAGCAAAAGGAGGTGAGTTTTGATTTTGTGGAAAAAATGTACTTGATTATGACCCACATATTATTTAATCATGGTGATAATGATGCCCTACTTTTCTAAGGTGGCAATAGAATTTCAGATTGAGATTATAAAACTTGCAAATATATAATGGATTTCAATCCTAGGAACAAGTTTTTGTCAAAAAATAATAATAATTACATCTTGAATAATTTAAAAGTTAGTTTGATAATGTGACTACCCACCACTGCCAACCAGTAATCAAGGAGCCTCAATCCTCACCACTGACAACAGTGGGGGATGTTCACTGAGACGATAACAGGTACGCACACAGTATTTCCAGATGCAGCAATCTGCATCAAGTGCAATTTCCCTTAAGAGCACACAGAGACTGCAGTCAGTCTGGGGCAGGTTTCTCCCTCCTCCTCCAGATCCCCAGTAAGACTCCACACTGGCACATCTATAGATTTGAGATCTGAGCTGAGTGACCAAGCCAAGATGTCCAGCACCCTCTGTGTTCAACCAGTGCTTCATGTCCCTGCACAAGTAGCTGACACACACACTTATTGAGGTTTGATTTTCACACACACACACACACACACACACACGCACACACCTGAGAAAGGCTGCCACAGGTTTACTAGCTATGCCTCCTTCTGCCCAGACTATAAGGTAGTTCCCCTGCCACCAGTCATTCCTTGACAACTACTTTAAGGCCATTAACAAAGGGTGCCCAATCTTACTGTGTAATATTAATATTAATACAAATGGCAGTTTGACCAATAGCAAGGCTATTAAGAGTGACCCACACAGTGTCATTAAATAAATATGCAAGTACTCTCAAAACTTAAATATCTCTTCACAGTTCAGCCACAATGAAAGGTTTAAATATATTTAATAATAAATCATAAAAGAACACGAGAATATTAAATATATATTCACAGTGACATCAGAGTTTGAAATCACAGGAAATATTTAAAACCACATTGAAGGAGAGTCTCTAATAAAGAAAAATGATATCTAAATTAAGCTTTACTATGTTCCTGACTGATCTAAGAACTATACTCTAGCAACTTACTTAATTAGAGCAAGGCAGGTATGGTAAATGGTTCTTCCTGTTGCTGTCAGGTCCAAGACAGAATGCAGAATGCTCTGTCTCACCGAGAAACTTCTCAAAATAATATCTAAGATATTACTGCTGGGATAGCATGCACAATGACATAATTCCTGGACATCTGACTTCTAGTTCCCAGGCAAAACCCGCATTGCTGAAGCTGGCAGTATCTAGCATCTACCTGTAAAAATACTCATACAAGGGCTTTTGCTCAGATCTTTAGCAGATGGTAGAAGTCACAAAACAATTGCATTCTTTCATGCTTCCAAAGTAGCAGTTAGTTCACCTCAAGGACAATACAGAAAGCTTCCTAGTACAGGGTTTGGGTCTCTAGCTGCATTAAAACCTATCAGATAGCCTGTAAAGTGATTTAATTTCAGATATTTTTCTAAAGTTTGCTGGAATGAGGTTAACCCTCGAGTTTCCTCTGTTAAAACATATACATTAAAACTGTTACAATAGTGCATGTACATCTTTCTTCACTTCCAGTGGGGTACACTGTGGATACATTTTAAGCATAAGCATGTTACAAATACCTTTTCAACATAAACATCTGTACAAGGCAGTTTGGTAGACAGATGACATACAGTTCTAGTACATTTGCAACAAGCATCTTATATGGCATACAGTTGTAATACATTTGTAACACAAGCATCTTGTATAAATTAGTTTGATATTCACAAATGACATATAATTATTTACAAAATTCCAGATAGCTGTGCTGGCAGTACCTCTTTTTGAAAGAAATAATACAGTGATTTTAATTGCATTTTGATCGGTCAGAAACAAGTGCAATGAAGGAACCAAGATGTCAGCAACTACAAACACCCTAAAATTAATAAAATGCTACAATTAAGAGATGTTTTTTTCATATAAAAGATCAAGATTCAATAAGGTATTCTCATAATTTGTATGCATTAGGTTCCCAGTCTGGAATGGATAAAATATTTATTTCATATGACCCATTCTCTAAGATGAATAGCTGTAGAATTGTTCTTTGTCCACTGTCTAGTTATAATCACTTAAACATTAATATTTATTTCAGTTTTAATAAAAATGGCAATAGTCGATACAATTCCAGCTTATATAACAAAACTAAAAGAATTTCAAAGTTGGTTTGTCATAGAAATAGAAACATTCATAAAAATCAAGAATAATGAAGATATTAGTAAATTAATGTTATTGGACTCTCTTAAATCTCATATTATTAGAAAAATTATAACCCGGAGCAGGAACAAAATAAGACAAATAAAAAAAAAATTCCCAAATGGCAAAATAATGCATATATGGTAAAAGCTAAAGTACATAAAGGACAGAAACCATATGTAAATTTTGGTTAATGTATTAAATAAAAATATGTAAATTCTTTATCTCATAAAATGACAATTGTTCTAAAAAGTTGAAAGTTTCTTCATATGCAATGACCACAATGGAATGCATTATTTAATAAAGAAAACAGAAATGGTATCAAAAACTGATCATATAAGTACAATTAAAAGTTCATAAAGTAGTAATTCAGTCACATAAATTGAATACATTTTTTATGAATTCAAGAAATGTTTTGGGACTTAAATCGAAATAACACACACAAAGATACAACAGCATACCTTTTGAAAAATTTAATGACTTGGAAAGACTAGTAAAAAATTTTGAAAACATTGCAAATAGTCTTAATCAAATTAGAACTTCAAAGGAGGTGTTTAGTAAAATAAATGGGGGTGAAAAATAATAATGCTCCAGGGATTTAAAGATGTATTCCAAAGCTATGTAAAATCTTTCCAAATCAAATTTTGCACTTTTTTCACAAAAACATTGTAGCTATTCATTTACATAAAAATATTCCACTTTCCTACAGAGAGAGAGTCTTTACTTCCACAAATTTTGTAAAACAGCAAAAATGCAATTGACTGTGTAGTATGCAGACTGTATCAGGTGGCACAATGCCAGGGTAATCCTATGGGCTAAGCTCCAGGGCCATTAGCCTAGTACACACCTATGAACCTATATCTATAATCTGTTGTGTCTGAGAATAAAGTTTAGAATCAGCACACGGTTTATCAATTTGTGTGTTTTTACTCCTTCCACATCTTATGTATCTATAAAACGGTTTTCTATTATGCTCAATATCTTTATATACATTTTCTTAAAATTTTTCTTGATCTTGTCTCACACTATGCTTAATCTGTTTGTCCAGCTTGTTTATTTCAGTTTTCAAAGTTGTAGTTCAACCTCTCTTTCATTTCTTATATTTTTTGTCTCTATAATCAGCTCCAGTCTTTTATTTCTGGCAGATAACTTCCTGTCGGTGGAACCTTTGCACCTAAAAATATTGTTTTCATATTTTGTGATTGAAATAGGTACTTGGTCTTTTTAAGAACACCAGATTTATACCATATTTACTGTCTAGCAGAAATGTCTAATTAGTCAAGCTATTTTTGGTAATGTGGCTTATTAAGGTGGTCTGGGGCACTTTTTGTGATAAAAACGTGCTGCTTGTGTACCTTCTAGCTGTGGACTGAGTGCCTTTACTTATTTTATAAAAAATATATACGTTTTCTGCTTCTGTACCTTTTAAGACAACTGTCCTGCATTTTATTTTAAGATAGTGATATTTTACTGAAAACGTACTTTGTTATTGTGGAAAACTAAAGTGTATTTCTTGTGTATTTAATTTGTTGATATTGAGGGGACTATAGGGAAGCTGCATGTATGTACTGGTGTTAAACATTACAATGACAACTTACATTCCCACCAATACCATTACTGCCAATCAGGCTTCTCCCTTGGCAGAAGCATAGATTCACATACTGGTCCTGTAGTTGCTTCTCCTGCTGTACCTATATACCTAAAAAAAAAGTTAAAGTGCCCTTGTGTGTACTATAGGCTCAGTATAAGCTTCAGCCATTGGTGAGTGGCACTGCAGTGGCCACTGCTTGTTCTTCAAACCATTCACTGATTTCACCAGGACCGTCTGGTGTAGTCTTTCTTGCCATGATTGACTGGGGGTCAACCATGTCCACTTTAGCTGTTGCAGTGTCCATGTCAGGCATGGGAGAACATTCTTCTTTGAGTATGGGGGTTTCCCCATGAGATTCTTACTGGGGTAGTTTGAGTAAGAGATGTAATACCTAGACCAAACTGTCATCCATTAGTCAGTGTTCTTATAGAGATGCCCCTAGAAAAAAAGAAGGTAAAGGTTAGACATATCTCATCTTAAATCCCTATACCTGTTGATAAATATAAATTACTTACCCTAGCTCACGGGTTGCCACAGGCTTTAAACCTTGCTGATCAGCAGGATGATGTTAGCATTAACTTTAGCTCCACAATCCCCGAGGCTGTTTTGTCAAAGGATTTTGATAACGATGAGTCTCTGCATTACCCTTTAGGTTGTCTACAGTTCCAAGATGTTTACAAAATGTCTAGTTTCTGTAATAGCCAATCCACAGACTGCAGGGTATTTCCACATTTCCTAGGTTAAATGACTTAATTATCTTTGTGGACTTTTTTTCCAGGTGACAGGAGTCCCTTTCATGGGTTACAAATCTCCTTCTCAGCCTGAACTTATAGATCAACAGGCAACAATCCTCCTTAAGTCCATCTCAGGAAATTGTGTTTTTAGACACCTTTAGATTATTTCCTGCAAAAACTTCATAACCCAAGAGAAAGTAGGCTTGTATATGGAAAATTTTCTGAGCTTCTCAAATTAATCTCAGACATCAGACAGAAAGTATCTCAGGATTCTAGTGTGTATGGCATCCATACTTTTCATGATTCCTCTTGCCAAATTGCACATAAGAAAAATCCAATGGTTCTTAAAAGTTATGTGGACCCAACATACTCACCATCTTGACTTTCTAATTCCAATCTTGGGTTTTGTGATGAGAGAACTGCTGTTCTGACCCCAGATCAAGCTGCAACAGCAGATGCTTCAGATTTTGCTTGGGGTCTGTTTCAATGGGGTAAAAGTGCAGGATCCTTGGAATAAGTCATATAGGCCAAGGCACATACATGTCAAAGACTTGTTATCTGTGATCCATTCTACAGAATGGCTACATCATCTGTGGTCTCCTAGACATTTGCAGGTGATTGCAGATAACACCAAAGTGATGTGTTACATAAACAAACTGGGAGCACCAAATCATACCCTCTTGCAGGGCTGGCTATCGTAGCTTGGGACATTGGTCTGAAGCATTGTTTAACCCTCCAAACTTCCTACATTCAGTCAGAGCAAAATACAGCGGCAGACAAGCTAACCAGGATGAGAACAGACCCTCACAAATGGATTTGAACCAGTTGTGGGTAACACCCAAAACAGTTTTTGCATCCTTTCAACACAGACAATTAGACAGAGTTTGTACCAGAAATTCTGGAAAATGGCCTAGCAAATAAACGCATTACAGGTTCATTCTAAAGATTCATAAGGACTCTACTAAGATAGTTTTAGTGATTTCCTTTTGGCAACAGTAATTCTCCCTTTTTATGGAATTGACCAAGGGCAATAACCACATGATTCCTCACAGACTGAATCTACTCCCACAAGACCTGGGGAGTTTAATACACCCTGATCTGAAACATTTACAACCTACTATCTGTAAATTCTACCTTGATACCTTTAAGGCACATTGTTTGTGAGGACATGCAGCAGGTACTAAAGCAGGAAATAAAACCTGCTATTAGTAAATCTTTGGTTACATATTAGGACAGGTTTACTAGTTGATGTCACAACAATAACCAGGGCCTATTCTGGGATTCTCTATTCTGTATACATTTGTGTGAGTTATTATCCTCTGTCCTGTCTTACTCCTTTAGCAAGGTATATTTGTTGGCCATTTCAGTATACCTGTCCGTGGAGTCTCCCCTTTCTTCTCAGACTTTGCTGATGCTGTTCTATAAAGTTTTCTTTTTTCTTTTTTTATCTGTAAGACCACCTGGTATACAACTGGCATTTTGTTGGGATCTTTAGTTTGCACTAGAAAATTAAAATATGTCTTTGTTTGAATAAACTCTTTTTGTATTTTTGGCTCATTATTTAAAAGGCTGTTGGACTTATTGCTCTGACATTTGCAAGAGATTATACAAATTCCAAGTTTTCATGGTGAGTGCACCTTATTTGGTTTTCCTTCGAGATAGGGTAACAAATTCACCATCCATGCCTAAAGTCGTTTCATTGCTTCATTTGAATCTAGCCACCAGTCTCCCTGTATTGTCTCATGAATTTTAAAATTAGGGACAAAAGATTCTCTATATCTTGGTCATACCTACAAAACTGAGACATTGTTATGTCATTACTTAGTTCTTTGGAAAGTTAAACAGCTATGTACTTCCTATGATGGGACAAAGAAAGGACAACTTTTGTCAGTTCAGGCAATCACCTTGCATTATTACTTCTAATGTTTACTCTTGTGATTCCTACCATGGCAATACTCTTCCAGGCAGAATCAAGGCACATTCTACTAGATCCTTGTCTTTTGCGATGGCATACTATATAGGAGCAGCTATGTTTTCCTTTGTTCATACTTTTACAAAGCATTATTAAATAAATTGCTTCTCCAGGTCCAGGACAGGCTTTCCTAAGATCAGAATATTGGATCTCCTAGATCCTATATTTCCTCCTTCCAGAATGGATAAGCTATGGTTATTGTTGTTGTTTGTCTTTCGGCTTTTTCCCAGTGAGGGGGTCACCACAGAGGAACTCCGGTCCACTAATGATTGGCAGTAGATTTTTTACAAATGCCGAGGTGCCAGCTCAACATTCAACCTTCAAAGAAGGCACGCCCATTTACGCATGTTTTTCAAACGCCCATACAACCGCGGGGAGGACATGCAGACTCAATGGATAAGCTATGGTAATCTACCTAAATAACTAAAGGTACTACAGCAGTGAGAATGATGAACAAAGTACTGTTGTATAAGTTGCACTTACCATAACAAAAGATGTTTATATTCCTCAGTGCACCAGTAGCTGCATCATCCCCCTACTCTTTTGGGTTTCAGAACAAGTTTGCTCTCTCCTTTCCTTGGAGCAACAATGATCTTAAGAAATTCATGCTCAGGCTACTGGTTTCTCCCTTGGGGTTCTCAAGCCACAGTATCCTGGACAGCAGTGTGTGGCAGGTAGCCAAAGACTTTTGAAGACTGGTCAACCAGTATAGCCTGGATAAGATAGAACCCATATAGCCATAAGCTAATTCAGCAGTGAGGAATTTGAACATCTACTGCTGTGGTAAGTGCAACTTACACAACTATATTTGCTGATTACCACATTTCACTTATTATAGCATAGAACAATGTTATATCTGAGATGCTGGACATTATGGCTCCAGTTTGTTTACATTCATGGTCTACCACTATTTATGAGCCTTGGTATGGCTACTTTCTCAGTGTGATGTACAGAATGGGATAAAGCTGGAATGCTATTAATGAGAGATATGATTCTTCAACAATAGGCTTTCTCTTTTTATACTGTGTTGTGCTGTGTATTAAAGATAAATCTCAAATAAATAGGTAGCTTGTCTGGCAAGTGAGATTTTTTGCTACAGATAACTGTCCAGCAATGTCTATTTGAGAGGTGGATTGACTGTGCAGACCTGTGTGCCTCATAACTTGGAACAATTTTAATAGCTACATTTTTTTCAGGTAATGCTGCCATACTTGGAATTATTTCCCAAAACATGTAACATTTTAGGCAACAGTGGGACTTAGCTTGAGATGCTAGAGATGCAGTGGAAAGATTTTGGATAAGTGGCTATGTGGATTATAACAAAGTCATGACAGCAGCTTCATCACTGTATTCTGCTTATTGCATAATAGATCCAGGACCAACCAGCCTAGTAAAATATTGCATGGGGGGTGGTCTTGGACCAGTTGTTCTCCAGAGTTTCCATTCTTTTTTGAGGATTTTTTTATCACCGCTCTCAAAATTTCTCCTTTTAATGCAGACTGGTGCCAGATTTTTCACAATGTTTCAAACCATCCTTTTATAGGTAAGATTATAAAGAAAATATTTATGAAGACATATTCCTATATTTTATATCGGGAAAGTTTGATCCCCATAGTCTGGATTTAGATGTCTTCACACCACTAAGGCAGTCCGTATCTGGGTTATAAGTGACCTTTTGATGGCTTGAGATCAGGTCTTATATTCCATCATGGTCTTTCTTGATCTCACCACAGTTTCTGACACAGTAAATCATAGATCCTTAACTGAATGTCTTAAGGCTATTTAATGTTTCTCTGCAGTAATGCTCAGTGGGTTTGTCTATTAACTTTCAAACTACTCTCAATGGGATCTGACTTGATTACATTTTCTATTAACTACCGCCTTGGAGTGTGGGGTACCACAAGGCTAGATCTTGCCACCATTGATATTCAGTGTGCGTTTGCTACCACAGATGAAGATCCCAAGAGGGGTAATGATTTCATATCAGTCATATGCTGCTGTCATTATGCACAGTCTCTCCTTCACTCAGGATCTGGTGCAAGATTTTATTCCCAGTGGAAGATTGTTTGGACCTGATTCTCATTTACTCATCTGAGAATGATTTGAAACTCAAACCAGCAAAGACTGAGGCCATGTAAATTCATGCCACAACATAACCAACCCATCTTTCTTTCCTTTACTCCTTTGATTTGGAGGATTATTGATTGGAATTTCCTCCAGACGTCTGCAGTATTTGCATTGTTCTTGGTGATAATCTGAGATTAAAAGGTTTTATGGTAGCTGTTGTCGAACATGGGCTTTAAAGTTGATTTCTAAGGATAAGGGTGGAAATGTAGTAGCCCTGAAAAAAGAAACGTGGAAATGTGTCTGTATTTAATGAATGATACTGATGAATATTTAAATGTGGATTTAATCTTTACAAGACATGCAGTAGTGTGTAATGGACTGGTTAAAGGTTTGATTGATGGGCACCTGGTCTCTGACAGACTTGATAATCTTTAGATAATTATGAATCCCAAGTTGCCAGTTTTTTATGCACTGTCAAAAATTCATAAAAATAAGTTCACCCCTCCTGACAGACCAACAGACTAGCAGAAAGGGACTCTTCAGAAAAGTCGAGTGCAGTACTAGGTACTACTATCTGTAGCCAGACATTTTGAAATTGGCTTCATATGTTAAACATAGTGAATCACTTTACAAAAATCTGAAAAATAATTTGATATGATTAACATTGTTTATTAACCATGTAGCTCACATTCACCAATTTTTCATGATAGGGATTTGCAAGTTATTTATTTTTATTTTATTTATTTAACATTTGTTAACCAAGAAAATCTGACTTGGAACATAGCCAGATTTCAGCAGAGGCCCAGGGAGAAACACTCCAGATGCATGTCTTTGTAATGTGGGGAGGAAACCAGAGCACCTGGAGGAAACTCACATGAACACAGGGAGGACATGCAGACTCCACACAGAAGGCACCCCAGCTGATAATCGAACCGGATAACTTCTTGCTGTGAGGCAACAATGCTACTACTGCACCACTGTGCTGAGTAATATACCTGGATCCCAAAAAGTTTTGAATCTTTTAGAATTTGGCCTTACCAATAATTATTTTGCTTTTAAGGGTATATATTATAGGCAAAGTTGGGTGACTGTAATGGGAGCCAAGATTTGCTCCAAATTACACAAATGTATTTATGTGTTGACTGGAAGATGTATTATATAAAGTTAATTACAATAAGGAGAACATAGTTTTTATAAGAGGTTTATTAACAATTTGTTTTGTTATAGCAAATGGAGATCCAGATGATTATTTGTTATTTACAAAAACGTAATACATGTATATCATCCTTTACTTGTAACATACAGAAACAGTGTATACAGTAATTAATTAACTTATTAATTTATCGACATTTTATTACTAGGAAAGTCTGACTAGGTAGGCACCCATTTTTAGTTGAGGCCCAGGGAGAAAAGCTCCAAAGTGTTACAAAAACATTTTAAGGACTCAAATTTTACAAGCTGCAAAAACAATACAAAAATTCCTACAGTTTAAATGATTATACCAAATTAGACATAATGTGAAGGCCTTGGTTAAAATAAATACAACTTATATAACAATAATTTAATATTTAGAGACATTTTTGCCAGTTTAGTAAATTTAAATGTAAGTTAGTACAATGTGAATAGAAATTGCAATGTGAAGTGAGAGAGCAAAAGCAGGTTATGGCATGATTAGAAAGAGTCTGGGTATAGAAATTGATTGAAATAGAGAAGTGAGTTTGGGAGGCAGAATAAGGAGGTGTAAGATATAAATATGCACTTGTTCATATTTAGGGATATAGTTTATCCTGGAGTTGTATAAGAACAGATCCAAATTTGGGGTAGGAAGTGTTTCAAAATAGTTTTAAAGGACTAGCTGGAGGTACTGGCTTGATAGATATAGGTATGAGTACAGACCATGTCCGGCAGATTTGATAGGTTTGTAGACAGAGAGAGGTTTTTGGTCATTGGACTGAATGGTTATATAACTGTGTAGAAAGGAATTTAGTACCGGACAAGCAGATGGATGCTAGATAATTTTATAGTTGGCAAAAATCCGTGTATATGTTAGATGATGTTGTAGTTATACTCAATTCAGGCATGTTAGTGCTATACATTGGTGGTTCTGAAAAGGATGTTTGCTGCAAATTTAGGAACTTTATTATAACATTACAGTTTTGTTTTTTGTGATGCCTGGAGGGTAGTAAGGATGGGACCACCATAAAGTAGTGAGTGGAGGAGTTAGGTAGTGGCAAGTGTAGTTTTAGTTGCACTGGTGAGAAAGCTTTTCACTCTATAAAGCGTTCCTAGTTTTTGGTGATTTTTTTGCGATTTTGTATCTGCAGGTCAAAGTTAAGATTATTATCCACTATCTTGCCTAATAATTTGTAATGAGAAATGACTTCAATGATTGCATTACTAAGAAAAAGTATTTAAGTTTTTTCATGAGAGAGGGATTTGGAGGAAAAAAACAAGCATTTATTTTTTTTTTTGGGGGGGGGGGTGTTGAGCATGAGTTGTGAGTTACAATGCTAGTTTCAAGTTGTGAGTTATTGGAATGAGAGGTTGTGGTTGAATTTTAGTCCTCATTGTCAGATTTCTTTAGTGGTTGACCAAAATATTTTAGGGTTGTATTTACTATTGTTCTTAATGTTGTTATAATATACTTTTTGCCTTCATTTATTTGCTTTTTAACATGGTTGTAGAGTATTCTGAGGTTTTCAAGATACTGTAGTGTTTTATATTTGTTGCCATTCTTTCCCCTTTTCTCTATCCTGCATTGGCATTTTGCTCTTTTTGGATAGCCAGATTGCACTATTTGTTTTCAGACTTTTCCTTCTAGAAGGTTCAAAGCTATTTGGGATATTCAGGGAAGTTGTATTGAATGTTGTATTTAATTAATTTATAGCATTATCTAAGTGGAGGATTTTCTAGTTAACAGATGATAGAAATAGAATATTTCTGTCTTAAACTTGAACAGATTGTGTGTTGTTTTATAAGCATGCTGTTTAGGTGGGGTTGAGGGCTGTCTGATTGTATAGATTAGGAGCTGGTCACTGAGACAGGCTGACAGTGTACCTATGGTGGTAAAATTAGTAGGATCTGATACTAGGATCCAGTCTAATAAGGAGCTTGACATTTTGCTGTGATATGTGGGGCTGTTAATTAGTTGTGTTCATGCTGGATGTAAGGGGGTTAGAGGTCATGCCCAACCGATTAAGACTGACATTATCTAGTAGCATTTTTTCATGTGAAATTGTTATGGATATCCAATATACTTAGAATGAAGAATTTACATTTCTGATAGGTGTCTTAATTCTACCTTATTTAGAAAATCTTCTTCAGCAGAGCCTTTTTTGTACGCCCCTAATGCATATTCTAATCATCTTATTAAATCTCTTTTAATATGGTGAAATTTTTAGAGCTAGAATTTTATGTTTTGATGATAGTGAGTTTGAAAAGGTAGTGGGTGAAATTATGCAGAGACATTTGGGGTGAGGTCATTCAAGTGAACAGTTCACTTTTTCCAAAATAAGTTGTCCTGGCCACCCTTAATAATATATATTGATACCAACAGACATCTGATGACCTTTATTAATTAAAACAAAACCATTAACTTTATTCAAAAATAATAATCAATAAATGTAACATGACATTCTTCTTAGATTTCACCAGGGCAGTGTACCCACTCACCCTGTCTAAATAAGCAGCATCTATACCCACTAACTTATTCTTATCAAGCAGCATCCTGCGGCTCACTTGATCACAAAACTCGACAACACCAACACCATCACCAAGAGGGGGAACAGAAGAGGACAATCCTGTCCCTCTTCTCCACACTTCTCCATCCCGTAACTCGATAATCTAATGAATTAATTGACAAAGAAAATAAGGGGAGGGAGGGTTGCAAACTCACACCAAATGTGACACTACTTACTTCACTGCACTAATATAAAACCTAGACCCCAACCCAAATCTACCGCACTTCCTGTACTCCACCACAATTAACCCATTACCACCCAAAGCCTAATTAACCTAAGTCTTGACACTATACTTTACCCTTCTACTCTTCCATCCCCCTCAGCACATTTATTCTACCCTCCTAAGATGGTTC
This sequence comes from Protopterus annectens, assembly GCF_019279795.1. NCBI lineage: Eukaryota > Metazoa > Chordata > Ceratodontiformes > Protopteridae > Protopterus > Protopterus annectens. The sequence goes on along the minus strand of NC_056732.1, from coordinate 1,141,649,424 downwards.
TAGACAAATTAGTTTGCCCCAAACCTCTTTTTCCCTAGCACCCTTTAATAATGCACATTGACACCAATAGACGTTTGACGACCTTTATTAAATAAAAAAAAAATAAAAAAAACATTAACTTTATTCAAACAGTAACCAATAAATGCAACATGACATTCTTCTTAGAGTTCACCAGGGTAGCATACCCACTCACCCTGTCTGAATAAGCAGCGTCCATACCCATTCACTTATGCTTATCAAGCAGTATCCTGCAGCTCACTTGATCCCAAAACTCAGTAACATCAACACCATCACCAAAAGAGGGAACAGAAGAGGACAACCCAGTCCCTCCCCCCACCAACCAGCCTGATTGCAGGCTGTTCCCCCTCTTCTACCCAAGCACGTTCACCATTCCGTCTAAAAATAATCTCAGATGGACATTAAATAAATCTAGGCCAATGTCACTCAAATACACACCATCAGGTCTAAATCAAACCAAATCCCTGTCATCAAAATCATGGTGTTCAGTTGTGTACATGCCCAAAACTGCTAACTGTAGCACCAACCTGTGATTAACAGGCCTTCCAAAGCATGAAAACTAACAGTATTCCTTCAGTTCAAGTGCAACACTATCTCCAACATACTATACACATGCCTGGGCATAATGTTTGCAACATGCACTAATCTTCCCTTATCTTATCCACCAATTGCCTCTTAGGAATTCTTCCCAAGTCATTACTACCTAAGTGCATCACCAGTATTCACAGAAAGCCTAACTGCCACTTTAACATTTCAACTTTATGCATCAATTGAGTCCAGACTTCTAATCCCACGCCAAGTAACTGAACACTCTAATTGAGACAATCCCAAATTCTTTCCATCCATCCTAACTTCTGCCATTTTCTCTGCCCAGCAGATATAGGAATGTCCCAAGATGAAAATCTGGTTTCCTGAAAGACAAAAAAAGGAAAAAAATTAATACAATTAAAACTACTGTATTATCTAATATAAGCTAAAAAGGCATTAGAAGACTACCTCCCCACCCTTCTAATAACCTCAATGGATCTGCCTTCCCTTGCCAAGTCCACAGTCCTCCCAATACAGAAACAATGGGCCACAAACCTTTGAGCTGGAAAACCCACACAACAAAAAGCCCTCCTTATTACCTGCACAAACCGACTACTCATTACCATCCCTTCAGCTCTCAAACAAAAAAAAAAACAAATCATGAGGACCCCCAAACTCTGTCCACATGAGCTGTACATCCCAACCTACTGGACAAAGCCCTACATTTCTATCTTTTTTCAAAAGTATTGATGCACCTTTCCCCAAGTGATCTGTTTTAGAACTCTAACACAATGTGAACCACCCCTGAACATATCATTGCAGCCCTCCAAACTACCTGAAATGCACTGAAACGCATCCACTCACTCAAAGTAACCTACATAAAGTAATCAGCTGACTCCCTCTCCACTAATGTCAAACCCTTCACCAAAGCATTCAAAATCTCTCATCAATGGCCATTGCATATCTATATTCACTCCAGCCACCCTTCCCCATCCTCTCAACATATGCCCCACCAGCCAAGACTTTATGAAGTCATGCAACCCAGCCACCTGTACAAATATGCTAACTGTCCCCAAATCAACCTTGCAGTGGCTTACCTTGTCCCCAAACTCGAGCCAAATAATGAAGCAGCAGTTCCTCAGACAAATCCCTTCTTCCTCTGGTAATTGCAATACAAATTTATCAAAATCATAACATGCCCTACCATATGCCTTCCTGTTGCACACCGCCCATGATTGCTGCCCCAACCTCCTGGCTACATCAACCCAAGATACCATACCTCCTCTGCCCGAACCACAGGAACCTCCTCCATTCCTGGAGCCAAGTGTCGAAATCTGGAAAACTGAAATCAAGACAAACTGTCAGCTATCGTATTTCGCACCCCAGCCACATACATGTCCGTGAATGAAAAATTAATCATCGAACTCTGCAAAATTAACTTACATAAAACTAACAACAGCATTTCAGATCTAGCAGTCTTTGACTTCAAAGCCCTCATTACTGCCATGTTATCTGAATGGAAAATTACCCTCTTTGCCTTCAGTTTCTCTGTCCAAACTACTGAAGCTACCCAGATTGGCATTAACTCCAAAAATCTAACATCCCTCTTCCACTCCTCCTTCCAATCCAATGGTCATCGGGCCACAAACCATTAGCCTTTAAAAAATGCCCCCATTCCAATACCTCCTGCCACATACATAAACAACTGCAGTTCCCCTTGACCAACCCAATCTGTCTGCCAAAAAGAAACCCCATTATACAATTCCTCCCCTAAAACGTGCACGCTGACTGGCCAGCCCAACCAGCGTGCCCATTGTAAATCCCTCAATATACTAACGGAAAAAGGTCCGGTCGCCCGGACTTTTTCCGTTAGTATAAAACACTGTCTCACTATGTTAAAAGAGTTTAACATAGCGACACAGGTTTAAAAAAAGCAACGGAGATCTCCGTTGATTTTTTTAAAGCTGTCATGCTATGTTAAACTCCTTTAACATAGCGACACAGTGTGTAAAAAGCAACGGTTTAACATAGCGAGACAGCTTTAAAATAAGCAACGGAGATATCCGTTGCTTATTTTAAAGCTGTCTCGCTATGTTAAACCCATTTAACATAGCGAGACAGTTTTTTAAAAAAAAAAGCAACGGAGATCGCAAGATCACCGTTGCTTTTTACTGTTTCGCTATGGTAAATGGGTTTAACATAGAGAGACAGCTTTACAATAAGCAACGGAGATCTCCGTTGCTTATTTTAAAGCTGTCTCGCTATGTTAAACCCATTTAACATAGCGAAACAGTAAAAAAAATCAACGGAGATCTTGCGTTCTCCGTTGCTTTTACCCACAGCTCTGATGTACTGCGCAGGCGCGCAGTACATTAGAACTGCCGCAGAATACCAGACAGCTGCGGAAGGGCAGTAAAGAGGCATTATACAATGCCATTATTTAAGAAAAGTAATTATTTATTTTCTTAAATAATGTCATTAGATAATAATAACTCACTTCTGGTGGTAATGCTGGATTTACCCACGGTTGGCTTTGTACGCCAACCGTGGGTAAATCCAGCATTACCCACACCCAGGCGTGGGTTATTGCTATATTAAACTGCTCCAAAAAAGATAACTAAAGACCCAGGTCAGCCCATGCTAACTTGCTAATCCTAACCCAATGGTATTTACTCTTCCCTCCTTTCAATAAAAAAGCCACTGACCTGCAAAAAGTATGCCCGGGAGTAACAGCCTGACATGCAACATTCAAAAGCCCCAAGAGCTCCATGACCTTCGAATGCATACTTTGGCCTTACACACCACTGCCCCAATCTTCTCCTTCAATCTGTCTATTTTATCCATAGGCAAGCAAAATAACCCATGTCCTGCTTCCACTAACAAGATCAAAAAATCCAGAGCTTTAGCTGGACCAAATTGTGCCGGGCCAATGGGACCCCTAACTCATCACACATCCCCAGGAATTCTTACAATCCAACATATGCTCCCTCAAATCCCTCACCCGCTAACAAAACACCATCTAAATATTGTACAGCCCTCTGTGTACCCACCCACTGCTGCCACACCCAGTAAAGAACCATACTAAATTTCTCAAAAGTAGCACAGACTACACAGCAGCATATCTGCAGAGCCTTATCAAAATAAAATTTACCCCCTACTACCATGTCTAGTAATATCCGCTCTTCTTCTCTTACTTGCAGCAAGTGAAAACCAGATTCAGTATCCACCTTCCCTAACCACGGATCCTTAATCCCCCAGATAATGTTCACAGCATCATCCAAAGATGCATAACTGACTCTAGCATCTCAAATCAAATAAAGTCATTCACCAAACTCCCTGCCAGATAGGATCAATTGTGAATCAACCTAAATTCACCATTCACTTTCTTCAGAATCAAAACCAATGGAGAAACCTTAAAACTCTGAAAAAGGGGGGCTGAAAAAGGGCCCCAGCACCTTATCTGCCTGTTGATCTTTTTCTACTAAGCACAGCAAAATGTCCTCCTTACCCTTTACAGATCACAGATTCCTACAGATCATCCTATCCCCACCCACGCTCAATTTAATAGAAAACCTCTGAGAAAAGCCTTCAATTATTTCTTCTTTAAGAGAAGCATCAGGAAATCCCTGGAGCATCCTCTGCAAGACCTCCACCTTAACAGGGGAATGCAATGCCTGTGCTTCCTCTAACCCCCCCTAAAGGACACCCCACCCCATAAACCTTGAAAATTTCCCCTAGCCCTAATGTTCTGAGACCCATGGGAAGGGGAGAAGCCTCTCTCAGTGGAAAATAAGCTGGTCACTACCAGGTTAACCTCACTACACCTGTATTAAACCGCTGAATAATTCCCCCCACACTTTGAACAACCATGCAAAAAATTACATCCTGCCAACATACAACTTACAGCATTCAAAGTCCAACAAAATCCTCCACCTTCTCTCCATACCTTTCCCCCTCTAACCATCCACCCAAAACTATCCATCATAGTAGCCAACCAGATATCTTGATGATAAAACTCCCAGTGAAGAGAGTGATCCAGTGTTTTCTGCTTCCAGAACCTCTGGTCATACCATAACCAGGCATTTCTGGGCCTCATATGCTGAGCCTCCCATATTGTAAGAAAATAACCCAATAAAGGTAACACCAAAGAGGTGTCCTTCTGCAACAAAACCGCCATATAATAAATACATCCTAGTACCTAGTTATCCCATGTACTAGGTCACAGCCTACCTACCCTCCTTCTTCCTAATGCCACTAATGCAGCCAACAAATCTTTACTGTTTGCCAACTTGGATACCCCATCTGCTGTACCTCATCTGCATCTATTAATTCAAACACATTGACATAATCCCCTTTCCAAATCTTCTCTTTAACTGTAGCTGGAATGTGAGGAGTCAGAAAAACCACCCCCCACTCCTTGACCTAATGATTGCGTAGCTAACCAATCACCAGGATGTATGCCAAAATCATAACCCACTTCTGAATGTAAACCCAAAGTGCCCACCAACCAAATGATGTCCTCCCTACCCAGTTCAACTCCACTCACCTCCTGACACCCCTGAGCAGCCCTCATAGCCCTCCCTATATCCACTAATCCAGGACACAGGCCATGCTCTGATGTCTCACCACCATTCCCATCACACACCGAACCGATCCTTCCTAACTGAACATTCAGTGCCACATCATTACCTGATGCTCCATCCAGAGTCACTCCAGCCACTGACAAATCAAATGCAAATGCCTCTCTTGATAATCATTGTCTCTTCCCATAAGTCACTGATCTGGTCCTCACTACTGGAGATTGTAGCTCTTGGCTGGCTTCTCCTTCCTGGGTCACCATCCCAGAATCAGCATTAGGCACCTCTTGGAACAACTCTTCAACTTGTGAGTTGTGCCACAATGGCCTACCAATGTCACCGTAGACTCTGCACGCTCACCATCTGCAACAAGGAAATACTCATTTAAACAGTGAATAAAGAAATAACATATCTCTCTTGAGAATACAAGGCAAGAATTGGAGACAGACCCAAACCCAATCAGCAACTTAACTTTACTGTTAACCGCCTTACCAGTTTACCCCCCCATTATAATAAAAAAACACACCTGCCCCCCCCCAGACGTCAGCACTTGCAACCACCCATCCTTATCATGGATGTCAGATCATTTATATAAATGTATATATATATACTGCATTTTTCTTTCGCAGGAGAAATAACCACGGTGTGAAAATGGTGCTAGTGTTTCTTTAAATTAACTTGCTTGTAGAAGCTGCCTAAGAATGCTACTATTTACTGAGAATAAACACTTTCCATTCTTAATTAATCTAATGTTTCACAAAAGCATTGCTTATACTATGGCAACATATCTCAGCTGCTTGGGATAACGGATTTGTTGAAAACCAAAAAAATGTTAACTGAATGAACTACCCCATGCTCGCCACAGATAACGGTCAATGGATCTAAACCACACTGTGCATGTGCCACAGCAAAATTTACTAGCAAGAGTCCCCCAGTCCCCAAGCAACCCAGAACCACATCAATGATTCAGCCCTCACCACCAATGAACCCCAAGCAAAATGAGCCATCAAGTGCTATGATTATCTTTCCTCTCACCCCACCGCTGGCACCTTAACAACCAGCGTCAACATGACAACTTAGAGACTGGACAGGCTAGCATCTATCACTATCCCAATTAAGTAAATGAAAGAAGCCAGAGTAAATTTACCAATGAAAAACAAACATCCTGACCCACCAACCCACGAGCAGCCCAGAACAACACCAAATGGAGAAGCATATTCAGCGACTGAGGGGGGGGGGGCTCAAGATGACATCACAGCACCATGAAATAACAAGCAGTTGGACATCACCACTTCTCAGCCCATGGAAAGCTCAAGAAGCTGCTATTCCTACCAAACTGACCACCAATGAACAAAACTGGCCGACCAGCACCATGGAATAAAAAGCAACCACACACCACCGCTTCTCAGCCAACAGACAGGTCAAGAAGCTGCTTTTCTTACCAAAACAACCAACAAGGAATGAAACTGGCCTATCACTGACCCCTACAACTGCTATCAATCATACTCACCATGCCAAGGACACCCAAAACCTGAGCATTCCCACTCACCCTACCTAAACCCTAAATAATAAACCTCAAGAAATCACCAAAACCAACCACAATAAACCAAAGCCACCACTGACTAGCTATAGCCCGCCAACAAAAAACAATTAATTAATCCAAGTAAAAGTAGTCCAAGGCCTACCTGTGCCCCTGTACCTACAGGTCATCACAGATGTGATCCTTGCTGTTGCAAACTCATGCCAAATCCTTCCTTCATTGTACTAGTATAAAACCTAGATCCCACCCCAAATCTACCCCACTTCCTCAACTCCATCACAATTAACCCATTACCACTCAAAGCCTAACTAATCTAACTCTTGACACTATAGTTAACCCTTCTACCCTTCCATACTCCCCCTCCCCACCCCAGCACACTTATTCTGCCCTCCTAAGATGGTTCTGGGCAAATTAGTTTGTCCCAAACCTCATTTAGAACAGAATAAAAATAGTGGATTGACATCTAAATGTTGAATGAAGAAGTTTAAATGTAGGTCACAAAAGGAGGAAATGTTTTTTGTTACTTGGCATGCTCATTTTTTAGAAACAATTTCTAGGATACTAAAACAGAAATGGTATCATTTTAAGTCTGATAACACTTTGTCAAATGTAAAGCTTAAAGATTTCTTATAAAAATTCTCCTAATATAGCTGATTGAGTCATGAATAGTTAGTTTTTGCAGAAACAGTAGAAGAGTGGGAATGTAAGGGTTGTTCTTTTTGAGCATATTTATATAATCTTTTGTTAATAATTTACTTCTGAGTTTTCATAAAAACAGAATCTGTTAGCAGGCTGTTGTTTGTGTGGAAAATGTTAGATATGACAAACAAGAAGATAAGTTTTAAAGAGAGTTCAAGAACACTTAAAAGATATAAAGAACAAAGTCACAAACTCTCCAATAGACCTCAGTTTTAATAATGAACATATTGGGTGGCTGTTAATTTGACAAAATCAGTTTTATATGCATGCGTCATAATCCAGCGTTATTTGTAAATATTTCAGATGTTTTATTAACAAAAGATGCATGTTTTATTTATATTTATGAAACATTACAACCAAGAGGGTTAAGTAATGAATTGTTCATGAAATATTTATTATAATTATTTATGTATTTATATCTCTGATGCTTTAAAATTTATATGTAATGTGGTTATATTAATTGGTTTTATTTTCTTCATATGTGTCATAAAAGGAAATTGTATTTTATAAACCTATGAAAGCATAAGCCAAGGTATTAGTTTATAAATAAAATAAAGTATGTTCGGTGCTTAGTAATTCACCATACCACATTTCTTTCTTTTTAAGCTCTTATATAATTTATTTTGAAAGCAGAATAATGTTCAAGAAAAGGAACAACTGTAATTTCTGTATACACGGTTTCTAGTTCTCTGACAAATTACCCAGAAGAGAGGAGTCTAGGCCCTGTACCTATTTCTTATTACCTGTACTTCATGGTATGTGACTACAGTTTATTTATTCCTGACACAACATAACTTTTAACATTATCAGGATAGTAAAATAACAAGAATGACACCAACTGCTTTATTATTACTGTATTATTGTAGACAATGTGGTATATATTCTTAGATACACAGCCTAAATGCATTAGTTTCTTAAAACTATAGGCCTTTATATTATACTGTTCCCACAACTACAGTCTTCTTCCACAAATAACCCATATTTTCTTT